>NC_083577.1:8266846-8391846 GCF_027579695.1 Neoarius graeffei
CATCTGCATCAAAAAGAGACAAGGGACTCGATTCAAAATTCAATCCAGGCAGAAGACCTTCTAAACCATGCATAAGTTCTGATAAATGATCCACAACCTGAACATTGGCTGAGGAAGAAAAATAAAAGAATGACGAGAGGGAGAGGGGATGTGTCCACATGTCTGACTGACCTCCTGCCCTTTTCTTTTTCAGTAAGAAAAAAAGTGAGAGAGTTAGATTTTGGAGAACACTCTGCATGTGCACTTTTCCCCTGAAGGGTGCTCCAAGAAAGACATGATTGATTGTCTCTAAATTTGTCATGGAAGAGAACTCCGTCATTGCTACTGAAGGAGGCCAGTTGGAGGTTATTGGACAAAATAATGAGATGCCAGAGAAGGGAAATTATGAGATGCCAGAGAAGGGAAATTACAGATTCCTGAAATCACTGTTAAAATGTCTGTTTCTGTTGCACAGGCAAATGTTAATTTTGGTCAAATTTATTGCTACGGTTTTCAGCTAAAGTGCCAAAGAACTGATGGACAAAGTTTCACAGGCAGAGGATTTTTTTTTTGTTGTTGTTCTAATACAAGGCTATAAGCTGAAGTGAATCTTAGTAGCTTCCCCTTCACCACCCACTGCTGCATCCGAGCAGTTTAGTGTGTCAAACTCACTCGGTTTGAGTCGAGGCGAGAGCGAGTGGTATAGGTAAGAGGAGGGATGTTGAAGGGGTGAGGCACCAGGTACTCATCAGCATCCATCAGATCCTCCAGCTCTTCCTCATCCAGTAGACTCTGGAAAAACTTACTGTCATTGGGGCTGGGCAGCTTCATCCGGTCATCACCCTGAGAAACATAAGCATTATCATCAGAACTGTAGTTTTGCTGTTATAGTACCGAGATTGCTGTAACATGTAATATGCAAATGAACAAACAAAACATATTCTGAGGATCGTAGCCTTCCAGATTTTTAAATTTTTTTTGTTCCCATGTAAAGGTACTGTGGTATCATCCCTTCAACTGATTTAATTAATTTAACCATGTTTGTCAGAGCGCAGGAACTGACAGACACAATTGCAAGGGAGAGTGGGTGCATCGCAAACTGGTGAACAAATCCAACTCTTGAGACAAGAATCAGGGTCAGGTTCGTGCCAAGGGTCGGTCGATGTGCAAACGGAACATCATAGACAAACTACAGTCTCAGAGTCGGGTAATAAATGTTGCTAGGGTCAGAATAGGGCGGCACGGTGGTGTAGTGGTTAGCGCTGTCGCCTCACAGCAAGAAGGTTCTGGGTTCGAGCCCCGTGGCCGGCGAGGGCCTTTGTGTGTGGAGTTTGCATGTTCTCCCCGTGTCTGCGTGGGTTTCCTCCGGGTGCTCCGGTTTCCCCCACAGTCCAAAGACATGCAGGTTAGGTTAACTGGTGACTCTAAATTGACCGTAGGTGTGAATGTGAGTGTGAATGGTTGTCTGTGTTTATGTGTCAGCCCTGTGATGACCTGGCGACTTGTCCAGGGTGTACCCCGCCTTTCGCCCGTAGTCAGCTGGGATAGGCTCCAGCTTGCCTGTGACCCTGTAGAACAGGATAAAGCGGCTAGAGATAATGAGATGAGATGAGGGTCAGAATAATTAGAATCAGGCCAAAACAACAAACGGCTCAGTATGATCAGGTACAGGGACAAAGAACGATACTTCGCAAAGTGCATGATTGTTTGGCATCCTTAAATAGTGACCGTTGACAACTGGGATGCGGTACAGGTACGCTCCCACTGTGACACTTGGGAGTTGTTGTCTGTGGCGGCCATATTTAAAGGCTACCACAAACTTGCCCAGTCACTGACAATGTTACATAACGTGTGATAAGAACTCTATATATATGTAGATGTTGTTTTGGTCCACATTTTGTCCAAACATGAGCTATTTCAGTATTTGTAGGCCATCGCTAATTTTAACGGCACTGTTGTTACCTCGCCCGTGATAGAGTAAGTGGGGCGAGGTATTGTAATCAGTGCGGTTTGTTTGTTTGTTTGTTTGTCTGTCCGTCTGTTAACAATCTAGCATCTAGATGGTTGCACCAATTGACTTCAAATTTTCAGCGTAGGTGGGCAATGGTCTGTAGATTACTCGAATAAATTTTAGGGGTAATCGGGTCAAGGTGAAGGTCACCGGAAAGATCAAACTTTCGGTCAAAATAACATGTTTTCCATTATAACTAAAAAAAAGTTGTCGATAGACACGTTTACTATCATGAGCATATAGGAACTCCCATATGGCCTTTCATTTGGCACCATGATCTTTGACCTTGAGTGACCTGGAAAGGTCAAGCTCAAGGTCATGGTTTTTCAGAGGGCTGTAACTTGAAAACGGTTGATGGTAGACAGATATTTACCAGTATCAACTTACAAGAAGTCCCATATGGGCTTTCATTTGGCACCATGGTCTTTGACCTTGAATGACTTTGAAATGTCAAACTCAAGGTCTTGGATTTTCATAGGACCATAACCTGACAACTGATGATTGAGAAATATTACCATTATCAACATATAGGTATAAAATAAGTACTGCCGGGTGTGGTTTGTTTTGCCTGGCAACACTTGTTTTACTTACTGATGTCCTGCAGCCAAAAAAATAACCGTCTGTAATGGTTACATTATGTTATATGTTATAATGTTATGGCTAGAATAAATATATGCTAGCTAGCTTGCAAACATACATGCCAGAAACTAGACAACATAAATTCCTTCATATGTTGAAATATTTACAATAGGGGCATTTATGGTCTGTTTATTGTTATTTGTATGGGAGTGTTTATCTCTATTTTATTATTTTGTCATAAGTTTATATTCTTTTTGCTTGATGGTACTGGCTTGGGATGTCATGTATCAAACACTATGACAATAAAACTTTTATTACTTTTTAATACACAACTAACCAACCAAGTCTTTTCTTCTTTTGGCTTCCCGTTCATTCAGGGTCACCACAGCAGATTTGTTCTGGCGTAGATTTTACATCAGATATCCTTTCTGACACAACCCTCTCCAATCTATCCAGGCTTGGGACCAACACTAATGCCGCTTTTCCACTACAAACGCGGCTGAGTCGGGCTGAGCCGTGCCGTGCTGAGTCGGGCTGAGCGGGGCTGTTGGAGTTGCATTTCGACTACAACCGTGCTGAACCGTGCTGGCTGGAAGTGGGTGGACACATTGGGTGGAGTTAGCGAAAGTGGGTGGACGGCAGGTGATGTCGTTAAGCAGCGCAAACAGTGACATCAGTGAGCTTTTAAGTGGTAGTCTCACGACCCGAATAGTAAACAATAAACATGGAGGACATGGAGTCGTTAGTGTTGCTGGTCTTGGTGCTGTGGCTTGTTGTCACCGACAACGCGGGCAGATACTGGCAAGAGCGTATAGATGAGGCGAGGCGCATAAGGCTTCATAATTCTCGTAATTCGTAATTCTTCTCCTTCCGGGTTTGCGGTGTTTACAGATCCCAGCGCGCTCGCGGGGCATGTGAGGACACTCCTCCTCACCAATCAGTGCACAGGGGAGTGTCTGCTCACGCCCCCAGCCTCACTCGGCTCGCTTTGGCTCGCTTCAGCCCCACTCCAAAACGGTGCGAGTTTTTAGGGGCTAAGCAGGGCTGAAGCGAGCTGAGTCGTGCTGGTTTTTGGTAGTCGAAACGCGAGCCGTGTCGGGCTGAAGTGAGCTGAAGCGAGCTGAAGTGAGCTGAAAAAGGGTAGTGGAAAAGGGCCATAAGTATGCACTGGCTTGTGCAACCCCTGTGAGTGGGTATTTTACCTAATCTGCATGTCGTTGGGGGAAACCAGAGCAAACCTATACAGACACAGGGAGAACATGTAAACTCCACACAGAAAGGCCCCCATCAGCTATGAGGTTCAAACCCGGAACCTTCTTGCTGTGAGGCAACAGCACTAACCACTACACCACCCTACCAACCAACCAAATAAACAAACAAATAATGCATAATTTGCAATCACTCTAAACCTAAAAGGAATCTCCTTATCTTCTTCAGGCCCTTTGACCCTTGCCATATGTTTAAGTATTATAGCAGTACATTTTAAACACCTAATCTTCTTCTTCTTTCATATCATCATGTACACAAACTACAAAATTTACAAAGTCAAATCCAGGGACAATATTCAGGCAAGGCAGCATCGCTTGTTCTGTCCAGCTCATTGAATCCTCCAGTAAAACGCCATATGTGGCAATCATTCACAATATGGCAAATTGTCTGGTCTTGGTGGCCACAGTTGCATGCAGAGTTGTCTGCCATCCCCCATTTATGCAGACGGTGTCCTGTTCTTGTGTGAAGAGTGCATATGCAGTTCAATGTCTGCCACTGCTTGCGTGGGAGGTTGAAACCATTTGGCTTCACTGTGGGATCTGTGACGGTGGTGTGGTCCCAGTTGGAGTTGGCATCTGCCCATGACCTGCGCCATTCAATCTTGACATCAAAGTTTTCCAGAGATTCATAAAACACACAACCAGACAGGTTTGCAACGCATGATTGGTAGGTTGTTGAGGTCATCATGTATGGGAAAGTCAAGGTTGGCCTCAATGACAATCATGTCCATCATTCTTTCATTATTTTTGAAGGCATTCTGAAGGGGTGGGAGATTGAAATCTTCACGTGCTCCACCCTGTTCTTGACTAACGCAATCAACCCGACGTGCAACACCTAATACCCGATATCTCTTCTCTTAATGTCAGTTATGTGGAACAGATGCACAAAATCCATTTCTATTCCTGAGGATCGTCCTGAGAACAGGTCGGATTGGACATGTGGACATGGAAAGAGATGAAAGACATCAACACCTGTATTTCACCTTGCTATGGCCTTAACCGTATGTGTCTAATATAAATATTACATAAATTGTTCCACTTTTATGAACACAGTGTTAAGTTTAGTGGCAGTGTTGATTATCGAGTGCATTTGTGCTTTACCTGAATGACGAGGTAGCGCTGGGGATCTCGGGCCATTCGGCAGAATTCCGCTGCCAGCTCCTTAAACTTCGGCCTGCTGTCCGCGTCAATCATCCAGCCTGAGGCCAAAACACACAACACAGGTTTCTGTTCGAGTCGATTTGGAGAACCTTACACTGCAACTTTTTTCTCCACCTTCATCCTTCAGTTTCTCTCTGGATGATAATCCTGTACTGTGTAACTACCACTGGAGGGCAAAGACTACTCTGGGTTTGGTACAAAGTTCACTCGAGCTGAATACTGACTGAAAAACAAACATACAAAAAAAACCCTTTGCTGGAAATGTGTACTTTTTTTTCCTCCTTCTAAATGGATGAAGGATGAATTGTTCAGAAATGTGAAAAATTCTCACCTCATGTTAGGATATCTTAATGAAGACAACATTTGTTATACATTTAATAATAAAAGCTAGCGATATATTAAACTGATGTTTCAATGACACTGATGTCATCATCAAAGTAAAATAAACCGTGTTTAAGAAGGTGATTAAGAGTCAGTTCAAGTTTTTATAAAGTCCCAAGAGAGTGCATCAAGTAAAAACCTCGGCACATACGGAATCAGACTGAAAGTTTAATTTTGGATTTTTTGCTTGGATGAGCAACATCTCATAAATCAAACAGTCCAGCCTCGCAGTGCATTTTCGTAGAATAATAAATTGATTGCTCAAATCAGGGATGTCTAGGAGGCCATGCTCAATCTTAAGGTGTTTACCAATAGTTGAGTGGCAATGTTCAAGTCATTGGTACAGATGCAGGTGTAGCCAACATAATCTGCATCACACAGACCACACTGAAATAAATTAACAACGTTCTGTAGGTGAACCAGCGGTGGTTTGGATTCATGTAACTTGACTTCCTGCTGAATTTTACGATTCGTGTAAACAGGAAGTTAAGTGATGTTAAGTCTAGCACTAAAAGATCCAAGTTGTTTTCTCACCATGTCAGATGACTTCTGGTCTTTAAAAGGCAAGGAAAAATGAATGGTCTTGATGTCATTAGAAGTTTGATTGGTGGCAGATAATAACCCTGACTCCTGCGCCATCCTGGAGCAGAACTGATTAATGGTTGAACCAATGAGCTTTTCTGGGTATTTTAGGGCTTGAAAAACTTCTCTCAAATGATCACATTCTTCATTAAAGTACTCCTTTGTTGATGACAGACAATAGGTGTGATGAAGCATGGTTTTAACAAGGATCTCTTATACATTGGTGCTTGAAAGTTTGTGAACCCTTTAGAATTTTCTATATTTCTGCATATGACCTAAAACATCATCAGATTTTCACACAAGTCCTAAAAGTAGATAAAGGGAACCCAGATAAACAAATGAGACAAAAAATATTACACTTGGTCATTTATTTATTGAGGAAAATGATCCAATATTACATATCTGTGAGTGGCAAAAGTATGTGAACCTCTAGGATTAGCAGTTAATTTGAAGGTCAGGTGTTTTCAATCAATGGGATGACAATCAGGTGTGAGTGGGCACCCTGTTTTATTTAAAGAACAGGGATCTATCAAAGTCTGATCTTCACAACACATGTCTGTGGAAGTGTATCATAGCATGAACAAAGGAGATTTCTGAGGACCTGAAAAAGCGTTGTTGATGCTCATCAGGCTGGAAAAGGTTACAAAGCCATCTCTAAAGAGTTTGGACTCCACCAATCCACAGTCAGACAGATTGTGTACAAATGGAGTAAATTCAAGACCATTGTTACCCTCCCCAGGAGTGGTCGACCAACAAAGATCACTCCAAGAGCAAGGCGTGTAATAGTCGGTGAGGTCACAAAGGACCCCATGGTAACTTCTAAGCAACTGAAGGCCTCTCTCACATTGGCTAATGTTAATGTTCATGAGTCCACCATCAGGAGAACACTGAACAACAATGGTGTGCATGGCAGGGTTGCAAGGAGAAAGCCAATGGCACTGCTCTCCAAAAAGAACATTGCTGCTCATCTGCAGTTTGCTAAAGATCACGTGGAGAAGCCAGAAGGCTATTGGAAAAATGTTTTGTGGATGGATGAGACCAAAATAGAAATTTTTGGTTTAAATGAGAAGTGTTATGTTTGGAGAAAGGAAAGAACTGCATTCCAGTGTACGAACCTTATCCCATCTGTGAAACACGGTGGTGGTAGTATTATGGTTTGGGCCTGTTTTGCTGCATCTGGGCCAGGATGGCTTGCTATCATTGATGGAACAATGAATTCTAAATTATACCAGCAAATTCTAAAGTAAAATGTCAGAACATCTGTCCATGAACTGAATCTCAAGAGAAGGTGGCTCATGCAATAAGACAATGACCCTAAGCACACAAGTCGTTCTACCAAAGAATGGTTAAAGAAGAATAAAATTAATGTTTTGGAATGGCCAAGTCAAAGTCCTGACCTTAATCCAATGGAAATGTTGTGGAAGGACCTGAAGCAAGCAGTTCATGTGAGGAAACCCACCAACATCCCAGAGTTGAAGCTGTTCTGTACGGAGGAATGGGCTAAAATTCCTCCAAGCCGGTGTGCAGGACTGATCAACAGTTACCGGAATCGTTTAGTTGCAGTTATTGCTGCACAAGGGGGTCACACCAGATACTGAAAGCAAAGGTCCACATATTTTTGCCACTCAGATATGTAATATTGGATCATTTTCCTCAATAAATAAATGGCCAAGTAGAATATCTTTGTCTCATTTGTTTAACTGGGTTCTCTTTATCTACTTTTAGGACTTATGTGAAAATCTGATGATGTTTTAGGTCATATTTATGCAGAAATATAGAAAATTCTAAAAGGTTCACAAACTTTCAAGCACCATTGTACCTGTGATCCATATAGCTTTGATAATGCAGCAAGAGCCCAGTGTTTGTGGACTTTCTGCAAACCTTTATATTAAGTTTACAGCCATTCTTGATGATTTCAAAGCCGAGGAAGGGCAGCTTGGTATGGGATGGTAAAACTCAAAGAGAAATGGCATTCATTCAAAGTTTGGAGAAATGTCTCAGCTGAAGAGACACTGTCCATTAGTGCCAGAGTGTCATCAGTGTATCTATTGTGTAATGGAGGAAGTCTGTCATTTTGTTCCAAGCTGTCTTCTATCCAACATAAAATATGTATTGTCCAGAAGTGGACCCAAAAGTGAGCCCATTGCTATGCCATCTACGTGCTTGTATAGCACACCATCGAATTAAAAAAATTTATTTTTAATAATTCTATGAGATCAGACTTTGTGATGTTTGTGTGTCTTTTGAACCAATTATTGGAGAAGACCATAATAATAATAATAATAATAATAATAATAATAATAATAATGGATTTTAAACATTTGATGAAACAAACAGCTAATTTCACATATGATACAGCATGTCACTTCATCAGATCTTAGACTGCAGTCAGATTGCAAAGTAAAATCTCATGTGCTCAGCGTTATTTCCTAAATTAATAATGAGGGTTTTTTTCTTGATTATGCTATTAGTTTCTTGATATTCAAAGTACAAACTGTTCCAAAAAAGTTCCAAAAAAGTGTCAGATACTAAAAGGCCACATTAAAATTCAATGTTAACAACCGAAAAAAAAAAAATTGCACTTTACAATAACTCGAGACCATCCCGTCTCCTAGCTGGCAGGGAAAGTTAAATTAAAACAAACACTCTTATTAAACACTATCACTTCTCATAATGCAGAATGTAGTCATGCAGTGTGTTTTTATGGAGTCCGGCAATGATGTGTGACTGATGTGGGGATGTGAGAGACATAAATTGTGGAGTAGAGGTTACTGTGATGACCTTCATAGTGTGTGATGAGCGTGCAAGTATGTATATGTATTCCAATTGTATTTTTAAAATTATTATTATTATTGTTATTATTAATTTCTCATTTCTTTGTGTGTCCTTGGGATTTTTTCCATCAGCAAGCCGTTTAAGCGTTAATGACTTTGAATGTAGTTGGACGATCCGCAGACATTGAACACCGTGCAATGCTGAAGGACAGCAGAGGAACGAAAAGAAATGAGTAAGTGTTCATACATTTCACCATGACCATGTAGACGTCGATGGTGCAGATGGGCGGCTGAGGGAGTCGTTCTCCTTTCTCAAGCAAGTCAGGAATCTCACGTGTGGGAATTCCATCATAGGGCTTGCCTCCGAACGTCATCAGCTCCCAAATAGTCACTCCTGGAAGAAAAAAAGGTAGATATCCAAAATGGTTCATCAACTGATATGACGGAAATGTGAGAACAGAGAGCTGCAGATATAGTGTCTTGCAAAACTATTCATTACCCTTGGTTTTTGTCCTGTTTTGTTTCATTACAAGCTGGAATTAAAATGGATTTGGGGGGGGGTGAGCACCATTTGATTTACACAACATGCCTACCATTTTAAAGATGCACATTGTTTTTTTATTGTGACACAAACAATAATTAAGATGCACAAACAGAAATCTGGAGTGTGCATAAGTATTCACCCCCTTTCATATGAAACCCCTAAATAAGAGCTGGTCCAACCAAGTCACATAATTAGTTGATTAAGATCCACCTGTGTGCAATCAAAGTGTCACATGATCTGTCACATGATGTCTGTATAAATCAACCTGTTCTGGAAGGACCCTGACTCTGCAACACTACTAAGCAAGCAACATGAGAACCAAGGAGCCTCCAAACAGGTCAGAGACAAAGTTGTGGAGAAGTATAAGATTAGGGTTGGGTCATAAAAAAATATCCCAAACTTTGAATATCCCAGGGAGCAGCATTAAATCCATTATAGCAAAATGGAAAGAATATGGCACCACTACAAACCTGTCAAGAGAAGGCCGCCCACCAAAACTCACAGACCGGGCAAGGAGGGCATTAATCAGAGATGGAACAAAGACACCAACAATAACGTTGAGGGAGCTGCAAAGATCCATAGTGGAGAGAGGAATATCTGTCCACAGGACCACTTTAAGCCATACACTCCACAGGGCGGGGCTTTATGGAAGAGTGGCCAGAAAAAAGCCATTGCTTAAGAAAACATATTTGGAGTTTGACCAACAGCATGTGGCAGACTCCCCAAACACATGGAAAAAGATTCTCTGGTCAAATGACACACAAATTGAACTTTTTGGCCATCATGGGAAATGCCATGTATGGCACAAACCAAACACCCTGAGAACACCATTCCTACAATGAAGCATGGTGGTGGCAGCATCATATTTTTCATCTGCAGGGACAGGAAAGCTGGTCAGGACTGAAGGAAAGATAGATAGCACTAAATATAGTGCAATTCTGGAGGAAAACCTGCTTCAGTCAGCCAGAGGTTTGAGACTGGGATGAAGGTTCATGGTTTAGCAGGACGATGACCTTAAACATACTGCTAAAACTATACTGGAGTGATTTAAATGGAAACATTTAAATGTCTTGGAATGGCCTAATCAAAGCCCAGACCTCAATTCAATTGAGAATCTGTGGGATAACTTGAAGATTGCTGTACACCAACGCAACCCATCTAACTTGAAGGAGTTGGAGCAGTTTTGCCTTGAGGAATGGGCAAAAATCCCAGTGGCTAGATGTGCTAAGCTAATAGAGACATACCCCAAGAGAATTCTCTCTTGGGGTATGTCTCTATTAGCTTAGCACATCTAGCTTTTGTAGGAAAAGGTGGCTCTGTAAAGTATTGACTTGGGGGTGGGGGGGATACTTATGCACACTCCAGATTTCTGTTTTTTCATCTTAATTATTGTTTGTGTCACAATAAAAAAAAAAATGTGCACCTTTAAAGTGGTAGGCATGTTGTGTAAATCAAATGGTGCTAACCCTCCAAAAATCCATTTTAATTCCAGCTTGTAATGCAACAAAAGAGGACAAACACCAAGGGGGATGAATACTTTTCCAAGGCACTGTAAACACCCAGGATCTGGAAATTACTGCTCTGATTGATACCAAAACATCAACTCAAACATATTTTTGTAGCGTTAAAGGGATCCTCCAGCGGATTTATTCTCAAACTTTCATTTTCGGAGACCAAATAGCATTCGATAAAACTGAATTTTCTTTAAAATGCCAGATAGGATTCCTGCAGTGGTGACGTATGCGATGGACATCAGGTAGTGGTTGCTTGGAGCAACTCAGCTGTTTATATTCTCTGTTTACATCATAGTTTTGCAAGTATTTTATCAAATTTATCAGTTTTTAAATACGTATGCCTCATTGTGTAGGATATAAATGCCACAATGATGCTAAAAAGAAAGCACAAGCTGGAACTGGACCGCTTTTCCACAGAGAAAATGCACAGTGTGCGTGATCAGCTGGAACAGAGTGTCACCAACAGAAACTGGATCAGATATGAGACCTCGTGCTGCAATGCCTTTTTTTTTTTTTTACATGATCTACAGAAAGTGTATGTGTGTGGCAAAGTGTGTGGAGTGTATATGGCTGCACGCTCTAAAATCTCAGTTTAAAATGGCTCAACTCGCAGTGCGACATAACAATTTGCGCTCTAAAATATCTGTTTTAAACCATGCCACACTCTCTCTTTGTTAATCTACCCAGAACCATGTAGGTCATGGGGGAAAAAGATTTTGCAGCGCGAGGTCTCATGTCTGATCCAGTTTCTGTTGGTGACACTTTGCATTTTCTCTGTGGAAATGTGGTCTAATTCCAGCTTGTGCTTTCTTTTTAGCATCATTGTGGCATTTATATGCTCCACAATGAGGCATACTTATTTAAAAACTGATAAATTTAGTAAAATACTTGTAAAACTAGCAAAACTACGTACAATGTCAACAGAGAATATGAACAGCTGAGTTGCTCCAAGTGACCACTACCTGACGTCATCACATAAGTCACCACCGCAGGAAGCCCATCTGGCATTTTAAAGAAAACTAATTTTTCTTGAACACCATTTGATCTCTGAAAATAAAAGTGATTTTTGAAATCTGCGACTACTTTTACTTAAAGGTAGACTGCCTTTCAGATTTTAAGTGTACGTCATAAAAAGAATTTTCCCTGACATCCAATTATTTTTGTTCAGTGGCCTGAAAGCTACTGAATTCAAATCAGACTTCCAATTTTATTGTTTTTTTTTAATAGAACAATTAATGACTTCAGGGCCACGTGGATCTAAATTCTCCACTATTTTTTCCTGCTTCACCATGACCCAATTCCAGATACTACATCATGCATGACGTGGTGGGCTTTCCCCGTTTGCGCAAGGCATTGTGGGATACAAATTTGAAACAAGAGAGAAAAACGGAGGACGTGAGTGTGCGAATGAAACGTGAAAGACTGACCACAGTAACGGAAAGAAAGTGAGAAGAAAAGACGTTATGTTATATATGAAGGAAAGGAAACGCAGGACCAGACTAATAAATATCGGCGCTCAGCGAGCACCTCGGTGTGATCAGCTGTTTGTTTAGCGACAGGATGATGGAACTGTCAGTGCACGCACCTGCGCATGCGCACACACACACGCAGTGTGCTTGACTGCGCAAAGCGAGCGATTTCATGCACATTATTTGCTCAGGAATCCCCTCAAATTAAATAACTTCCCAGCCACAGAATCGCCTGATAGTTTTGAGATATTACAGAAATAAACATATATCACAATGACCAAATTTCAGAGGGAACTACATTTCACTGATTTTATGCAATTGACAGGCAGTCTAGCTTTAAAATAAGTTTGAGGATAAATCTGCTGGAGGATCCCTTTACATTTTTAGCTTTTACATGATTTGTGGTTTTCAAAACCAGCAACTCTAGTGTCTCGCTTAATTACACTGGTCTCTAGTTTTCATCCAAAGCTTGATAACATTCTCATTTTGATGTAAGCTTAGCTTCTTATTTTGTAACATTTCTATTATGTATTTCACCATCTTAAGCATATCAACTTGAACACATGCCAACATTTGTCTCCTGGAGTTTACTATACAGTTTATATGTACTTAAGGTTAAAACGCAGTGTACATCAGGCTGAAATGCACAGTAACGAAAACGGCCTGTTAATTCTAAGAGTTCAAGTGAGGCTTTAAAAAGATCATGTACATAACAATATTTGGTGTCCAATCTGATGTAAGGTAAAAATACAATACAAGTGGACAACAACAATTACTTATTACAGCAAGCAAAGCTTTTTTTTTCTTTTTCCACGCAGATCAGACACTCAGAGTTTGTTCATACCTGGGAGCTAAATACAACTCTATCCCAGGAATTAATTAAATAAATAAATAAATAAATAAATAAACACCGAAAACTTGTTATACTTGTGCCCTCGGTAAAACTTCATGAAAGGTATGAAAAAGTTCAACGGTATGTTGAAGTTGAAATTAAAACTGAAAACAATGATTTGTAAATAATCTTTGACCTGTACTGCATACAAAACGATACAACAGCACAATATCTGACGTTTTACCTCATGGATTTTTTTTTTTTTTAAATAAACACATTTCAATTCTGATTCTTGTAACACATTTCAAAAAATTTTGGATAGTAAAGCATTTAGCACTTTATAACATTCCCATTCCTTCTCACAACACTTAAAAGATATTTAGAGACTGAAGACACCAAGTGATGAAGCGTTTCAGGTGATATTTTGTCCCATTCTTCCTGCAAACAGGTCTTAAGATGTGTAACAGTATGAGGTTGTCGTCATAGTTTTCATTTCAGAATTTCTCACACATTCTCTATTGGGGACAGACGGGACACGCCCTCTTCTTCCACAGCCACGCCTTTGTAATGTGTGCAGAATGTGATTCTGCATTGCCTTGTTGAAATCTCTCTGGAAAAGATATCGTCTTGAAGGCAGCATATGTTGCTCCAAAATCTCAGTGTACTTTTCTGCATTAATGCTCCATCACAGAAGTGTAAGTTACCTTTGCCAAGGGCACTGACACACCCTGGATTTTGGACTTGTTCCTGGTAACAGTCTGGATGATCCTTTTCCTCTTTGGTCCGGAGCACACGGCGCCCATTTCTTCCAAAATAGACCTGGAATCCTGATTCATCTGACTACAATATACATTTCCACTGTGTGATGATCCATCCCAGATGCCTCTGAGTCCAGAGAACTTCTGAACACAGTTAATCTATAAGGTTAATATAAGGTTTCTGTTCAGTAAAGTTTTAACTGGTGTTTGTGGATGTTACTCTGTATTGTAGCTTGACAAATGTTTCCCAGAGTAATCCCAAGCCCATGTGGTTCTATCAGCTATAGATGAATGACGGTTCTTGATGCAGTGCCCTCTCAGGTGTTCAGATTAGGCTTGAGCCCTTGCTCTTTATGCACTGAAATTCCTCCAGATTCCTTGAATCGTTTAATGATATTATGCACCGTAGAGGGTGAAATATCCAAATCTTTCTTTGAGGAACATTATTTTTAAAATAATTTTCAATCATTTTCTCACGCATTTGTTGACAAGCTAGAGAGCCTCGTCCCATCTTTGCTCCTCAAAGACTAGGCCTTTCCTGGATACTGATTTTGTACCAAATCATGATTACAGTCATCTGTTGACATCACCTGTTTCAAATCATATCATTATTTAATACTTTTACCTCATTACCAGCCCTAAATTGTCCCGTCCCAACTTTTTTTGGAATGTGTTTTTGGCCTGAAATGCAGGAATGGATGTATATTAACAAATAAAATGAAGCTGACCAACAAAACATGAAATATTTTGGGTTGAAATGAAATACAAGCCAAAGTAAATTTAGCAATCACTGCTTTCTCTTTTTTATTTGCATTTTCCACACCGTATCAACTTTTTTTCTGATTTGAGGTTGTAAAGCAGACTGTACTTGTAGTTGCCTAGTAGTAGGACAGCCAAATAGTTTCATCAGTGGCCTACGCCGAGCCTCCCCAGGACTAGACAGTAGCGGAGGCTGTATTTATTTATTTATTTATTTATGCCTATCCATGCTGCACTAGATAGTGTTTATGTAGAGAGCATGCGCACTTCAATCAATCAATCTATCTTTTATTTCAATTATATATAAACATATTCAAACTCGCTGTATGAGCGCATTAAAATCTTATGGCTTTTTAACTCACGGTGAAACTCCTCCGGGTTGAATTAACTAACTGAAATCAGCTGTTCTCAGCATTTGATAAACCTGCTTTGTGAAACGGACAATCACTGCTCCTCCCCGTGGAAAAATGAGGGATAGCAGCTGGTTTTCACACAAGCTGCTTAGGGGCGTCACCAGTCAGGAATGTATTGACTACGTCATTGTGGGGGATAAATTATCTGCACGGACCAATTGGCGGACAGTCACGAACCAGTCAGGGGCCTGCTGAGGGCCAGTCACGGAAACGTGGAACAAATTCAATGGCTGCCACTGTACATACTCTCTCATGTCTTTGTTTTTGCCCTGTGTTTAAATGAGGCGAAGGAGCAAGAATGAATAAGTTCCTCTCTCTGGATAAGCCAACATCATGTCCTTTACTCATGTCTAATCATAACCTACAACTATTTTCTAAAATACACTCGTAACAGAGCATACCATATTAAATGATGTATTACAGGCCAAAGAAGATGAGTTTGCAAGAAACTAATGCATGCAACAGCACAGCAAAAGAGTAGAACACACACTCAGAGGATGAGTGCTGAAGGTGTTTCTTCATAAGTGCTCAAGTGCTTTTGGAAGAAATAATAAGCATCCATAAAAAACAGCTACACAATCTAGAGATAAATTTATCACTGGATGTGTTTTAATGGCTTTCGACATCCATTTGTTTGACTTCTTTAATCTTGACACATATCAGAGCTGCAGATGATGGTACCACATGTTTAACATACTTACCATAACTCCAGACATCACTCTGGTGGGTGAACTTCCTGTAGTGGATACACTCCAAGGCCATCCATTTAATAGGCATCTGGAAAGTAATGGTTTCCATATTTAGGGAAATTACAAGGATAAAACATGGCATTATGGGTATTCAGTAATGGGCTCCATGCACATCATTCTTATGTGACTTGAATTTGCTGAGAATGGAAAAAAAAAATCTCCTGCCTCAATTTGTATTAAAATGTTTGAAGGTTAAACGTAGGCACTGGGTTTGAATTTGTACCTTTTCTTATGCCTTCATTTGTAAAGAATATTGAATCTGGGTACAAAACCCAGCCATCTTGAATGTTTGAATTCAGTCAGATTTCTCAGGAGATCAGGTTTCCATCGATAGCTTTATCATGCTAGACATTAGTTAGCTAGCTCGGAGTGGACACTACCAGTCATGCATCATATGTGGAAAACTAGTCCATGTTTAATTATTTAGCACCATTTTAAAAGCTATTTGGCTTAATATCTGTTTATTTTAGTTTGCCAGAAACCCCGCACTGCAAGTGAAACATGGTTGTGGTAGCATCATGATGATCGGTGGCCTCTGGTTCAGGGTGAGTACTTATCCAGTCACAACATCCATCCAGCCAGCCATCCATCCATCCAGGTAGATTGCAGCTTTAACTTAGACATTTTTATTTACTCCTTTTATTTGGACAGCCACATTCATAATTCACCTGTTTGCATCAAACAATTTTGTACTAGCTAAGGATGCTAGAGATAAATTGAAGACTTGTACTTTTAGCCCATACTGTCATGTGATTGAGGTCTTGTACTTAAAAGAACCCTAGCTAGCTTTTCTAATCTATCTGCTAATTCTATAGTCATAACTTCAGTTATATGCCTTTTTTTTCAGTTTTCAACTAGCTAGCGATACTAGAGCAGAGATGTCCACAAGCGCCGGCGACCGGCGGTCTTCTCCGCCTACACAGACAGTCTGCACCAGCTACTTGATCCCAGAAAAAAATAAAAGCTTGCCTTTCAGTGTTCAAGTGATTTACAGTATATCATCTCCGCTGCCCATAATTTGCTGCAAATCCAATTATTCCACCACGAAACTGTCTTCGATTTGGGTCTAGCGTGACCAGAAGCAATGCCATATTTGTTGATCAATTCTCGTGCTCTGATTGGCTGAGCTGGATCATGTGACCTCGCCTTAACATAATGCAGTTATGTTATAGAGCCAGGCAGTATACTACAGAGGATAACTGAGAAAGCCAAGCACACAAACAAACATCCATCCATCCATCCATCCATCCATCCATTATCTGTAGCAGCCTATCCCAGCTGACTATGGGTGAGAGGCAGGGTACACCCTGGACAAGTCACCAGGTCATTGCAGGACTGACACATAGAGACAAACAACCATTCACACTTACATTCACACCTACAGTCAACTTAGAGCAACCAATTAGCCTAACTTGCATGTCTTTGGACTGTGGGGGGAACCAGAGCACCCAGAGGAAGCCCACGCAGACACGGGGAGAACATGCAAACTCCACACAGAAAGGCCCTTGTCAGCCACTGGGCTCAAACCCAGGACCTTCTTGCTGTGAGGTGACAGTGCTAACCACTACACCACAGTGCCACCGCATGCAAACATCTGGAGGGAAATTTGATAGATATTTTGCAAGTATTTTACAGGGAAATGGTTAGTCATTTACTAGCTGAGAATACACAAGAAGCCACCAGAAGGCATATAAATTTCAAAAATATTTTTTTGGGGGAATGCCCCTAGACCCTCCTCACATTAGTGTGCTGTTGGCGTGCTGCAGCAGCTTTTTTTTAGCCAGCTACTTCAGATTTTCTGGAGAACCCTGCTAGAGTGAGGAGACCTCACTCATATGGTATTAGCTCAATGTTTTGGATTGACCAGTGTAAACTTGGAGTGTTAGGAGCCTTATATCTACATTTTCTAGCAAATGATGGAAGGGATCTTATTATCTTTATGTTAAATGTTTAGCTTAATGTTGGGTATTAGTTCTGGGATTTATCATTTTCAGAGAAATTTTGGAGTTGCTTTTGTAAACCTGTGGTTTTGGAGGCCTTATCTCTAGCAGGTTATCCAAAAATCTAGTTCGCTAGCTAACACAATTTGCTCCAAGGTATGGGTCCTGAGAGACTTCCGCCTCTCTTTACCTCTCAAGTATCTAATATAAAACTGAATAGTACTGGTCCAATTTGAAAAAGCAGAAAATCTAATTAAAATAAACATACAATCATTGACATACTGTAATATCATAACAATATTAAGGTTAGAGCTATTATACATATATGGCAAAAGCCAGAGCCACCATAAGCCAAATATCCTGTTAATCCTTGATATTCGCCCATCTCTGTTCTCTTAATCAAACACTTAACTCGAACACAGAGCTAAACAGAGCTGTTAAAGCCAGACTTCCTTTTTAAAATGGGGAACATGTTGTACTTGTCTGCATCAGTTCAGTTTTCGAAGAGATTTAAAGCATCTTCCTCAAGAGAGAGCAAACATGTAGGGCTCCGCATTACAGCTTGTTAGAGTTAAATGGAAAGGTTTGATTCACTTTGAGGCAGAATTGATTGTTACATGGGGGAGTGAAGAAGCGTGCAGTTCCCATTTATAAGAGAACAGCATGGCACAGTTGCACACACTCCAACAATCATCTGGCCAATATAGGGTTCAAGAAAGGACACAGGCAAGCTTGCAATGTTTGACTCTGGGGTTTGGAATAAGAAAGTGAGACAGGAAGAGAATAACAGTGGGAGTTGAGATGTGCAGAGCGACTGCTTGAATATGGATGAAAGGAATGCGGGCTCTTGTGGGACACCTAATTTACAAGTTGATTATGTAGTGAGTGCTGTAAATTAACCTGTCATACCAGCCAGTGTTTCTAAAACCAAGAGACCATCAAGGGATGCATATTAAGCTTGCCGCATCTTTCGATTACCTCCAAACAACATCGGATTAACTCATTTTGCTGTCAGACACAGAGCACACCTGCTAACTCCCGAGTCGCAGAAGAGCCAAATTGGAAACAACACGCACACCAACAAACCAGGCAGACACCACAAGATGCACTGACCTTCCCCCCATCTGCATTGTATTCCTTTTCATCAGCATCCAGAAGCCTCGCCAATCCGAAGTCTGTGATCTTGATGTGGTTAGGGGATTTGACCAGAACGTTCCTGGCTGCCAGGTCTCGGTGCACCAGCCTCCGCTCTTCCAGATACATCATGCCCTGTGAAGGTGAAGAACAGAGAGCAAACTATCAGAAAGGGCTGAAATTACAGGAAATAGCAAAGGATACTAAAATCATGGAGAGCCACTCAGCCTAAAAACATAGCCCTTTACTGTCAAGACCTTATCTTATTATTAATCAGACTTGGGAATTCAAACAGTGCAGTGGTATGAATGAAAATAAAGTTGACTCTTTTTAACAACTGTTGTATTTTGTCCCCTGCACTGTGATTGGCTGATACTTCTCCCTCACAAGCAGTCTGGAGAAGCTGGAGTGTCTGGATAGGAACCACAGCAAACCAGGTATACTTGAAAAGTATTGGTATTTCCTCCTAATCCATATTCTGACAGATCTAATATACTCAATTTGCCCCAATATGGCTTCTGAACCATCCAAACTTCAGAGCGCTTGTGAAAAACAAATATTATCCAATTGTAGCACAGTAGGAGATGAAATTTGTTGGAAAACAGAAAGGAAAATACACCTCGTAATTCTCTATTAGGGAAGCTATGCCCTAATGGTTAGAGAAGCAGCTTTAGGATCAAAAGGTTGCTGGTTCAATTCCCTGAACTAGCAGGAGTGGTTGAAGTGCCCTTGAGCAAGGCATCTAACCCCTGGCTGCTCTGGGTATGTTGCTCTGGATAACAATGTCTGTAATATATTGTTTATTGCTGGTCTACATATTAGCTAAATCCCACCACCTACATCAGGATTATCCAATTTTATATGCAAAGGCCCAGTGTGGGTGCAGGTTTTCATTCAAACCAAGCAGGAGCCACACCTGATTAACAGGTCAACTTGGCTTTCAATATCAGGACTATCAAGTGTGACTCTGCTCCTGCTTGGTTGAAATGAAATCCTGCACCTATACCAGTCCTTTGAAGATGAAACTGGATACCCTGACTTGCACTATATACAGAAATAAAGGTTCCAAACTGTATAATTCCTTGTTACTGGAGGGATACCATTGGGGGGAGCCATGGCCCAATGGTTAGAGATGCAGCTTTTGAATCAAAAGGTTGCAGGTTTGAGTCCCTAGACCAGCAGGAATGGCTAAAGTGCCTTTGAGCAAGGCATCTAACCACCAACTGCTCTCCAGACTTCTCTGAGTTTGGTGTACTGTGCATCACTCTGGATAACAACATCTGCTTAATGTAATGTAATGCAAGCAGACCCTTTTTTTTATCCTTGGTCCTTCCCAGGACCTTTTACCCTTTTACGTGGGAAGCTACATGTGGTGTACTTTAAGTAGCTTTTAGTGTAAAGATTTAAAAGGTACATCAGTGGTCATTAAGCTCCACTTATGTACCTTAAATTATTTTTCAAAGCTATAATGTTTTGATACTTACTACATGGAAGTGATGTACTCTTGATGGTACCACCATCGTGACAAGGAAAAATATAGGTTTACAAGTACCTTTATTTCTAAGAATGTAAGGTGCAGATGTCTTGAGAATCTCCTGCACATGTCAGCTGAAACATGGTCTACATAGTCAACCATTCATCTCTGTGATCCAGAAAAAAAAAAAAAAAAACCCTGTACTGTTGTGATAATTAATCAAAATTGTTGACAGGCAAAGGGATCAAGCCTTTCTTGCTTAGATGATTCTCACACATGGACACACATCTCTCTGAACAATGAGAACTCAAAGCATTGATTTTCTAGAGGAGTAAACAATGCATGTAATTGATTTACGTGTGATCCGCAGCATGGAGGCCTTTCGCCAGAGAGTTCTGCTTTTCTGAGAAATTGGCCCTGACTGCGGCTTTCGAGTGCCCTTGAGCTGCAGGATGGATGAGATTTAAATTGTAATGTGATTGGAAGGGGAAAAAACTTTTTTTTTTTCTCTCAGCCCAAGAAGAAATCCTGATCCATACTATAAGAGGAAAGCTGAGCAATCTCCGATGCTCATTGCAAGTTTGTAGAGGCAAGTTACAAATTTTCTTCAAAAGGTTAGCAGGCTGTCTGGGAACAGGAAGAAATGTTCTGATCGAATGACAGCATCAGCATACTTATGAAGACTCAAGTGCCAACATTGCTTTCAAGAAAATCCTCAAATAAAAAAAAAAAAAGAAAGGATGTTACCATTATAAACTCTGGTGAATACCAATGAGATGACTATTTTAGGGTGGCACGGTGGTGTAATGGTTAGCACTGTCGCCTCACAGCAAGAAGGTCTGGGTTCGAGCCCCGTGGCTGACGAGGGCC
This sequence comes from Neoarius graeffei, assembly GCF_027579695.1. Lineage (NCBI taxonomy): Eukaryota > Metazoa > Chordata > Actinopteri > Siluriformes > Ariidae > Neoarius > Neoarius graeffei. The sequence continues at coordinate 8,288,038 of NC_083577.1, forward strand.
TTTCTGTGCGGAGTTTGCATGTTCTCCCCGTGTCCGTGTGGGTTTCCTCCGGGTGCTCCGGTTTCCCCCACAGTCCAAAGACATGCAGGTTAGGTTAACTGGTGACTCTAAATTGACCGTAGGTGTGAATGGGAGTGTGAATGGTTGTCTGTGTCTATGTGTCAGCCCTGTGATGACCTGGCGACTTGTCCAGGGTGTACCCCGCCTTTCGCCCGTAGTCAGCTGGGATAGGATCCAGCTTGCCTGCGACCCTGTAGAACAGGATAAAGCGGCTAGAGATAATAAAATGAGATGACTATTTTATATTATAAGTGTCAAACAACAGTCGTAAAATCTTATTACACCCCCCCCCCCAAAATGGGGTCGATGTGGTGAGGTTGAGTTGATAGGGTTAAAGGCCTTACCCAAGGGCCCAATAGGGGCAGCTTGGCGGTGCTGGGGTTCAAAACACCAACCTTCCATCAGTAACCCAGCCCCACCACTGCCCCCAACTCTCATAAAATAACAAGGAAATAGTTTGGTATGCATGCTACTTATTAATAAACACTTTTGTTTTCTATTGGTTTATACAAACAAGAAACGATGCATTCACATGCCATAGTTCACCTTGATAAAGTTAGTAACCGCTATCAGTACTGCTGTAGTCAGGACCACCTAATCCGAAACAAAGTCATGACCAAGACCAAGACAAGACCAAGACTTTGAGGGGTTGAGATCAAGACCAAGACCAAGGACAGGTGAGACCGAGTCAAGACCAGGACCAGACCAGTGTGCATGAAGGGGTGGGAGAGGGGAGGGGTGACAGCCATTAACAGGAAGAAAAATTTCAAATTAGCAAAGTTCACCTTGATAAAGTTACTAACTGCTATTTGTACTGGTGTAGTCAGGACCACATAATTTGAGACCAAGTCATGACCAAGACGAGAGTGCATCGAGACCAAGACAAGACCAAAACTTTGAGGGGTTGAGCTCAAGTCAAGACCAAGGCAGGGCAAGACTGAGTCAAGACCAGGACCAGACCAGTGTGTGTGAAGGGGTGGGGGAAGGGTGACAACCGTTAACAGGAAGAAAATTTTCAAATTAGCAATGAGTCATGGTATTGGTCAAATTTGAAGCAGGAAGTTTTACATCCAATCACAGTAACTATGTTAATAAATAAATCAAGCAATACACAGGCAGTTTAGTTAAATCCCCACAGTTGTGGCCCTGACTGGACTTGAAATAAAATCCTGAGTCCTCTTTGTCTGAGACCGAGACAAGACCAAGTAAAAATGCGGTTGATTCTGAGACAAGGCTGAGTCCTTCAGAGTGGTCTTCAAACCAGTCTTGAGTACTACAACATTAGCTATCAGAAGCAAAAGAACAGATTTTACGTATAAATGTGAAGGCTAAATCATAGATATTGGCACCTGTGGAAAATACTTGCCTTGCATAATAATCATGGTGACAAAAAAAGATACGGAGGAACAAACTATCATCATCTGCTGGTAATTGAATTCATCCATCCATTATCCATAACCTCTTATCCTCTGCAGGGTTGCAAGCAAGCTGGAGCCTATCCCAGCTGACTGTGGGCGAGAGGTGGGGTACACCCTGGACAAGTCGCCAGATAATCGCAGGGCTGACACATAGAGAGACACAACCATTCACACCTATGGTCAATTTAGAGCCACCAATTAGCCTAAGCTGCATATATTTGGAGGAAACTGGAGCACCCAGAGGAAACCCACGCAGACATGGGGAGAACATGCAAATTCCACACAGAAAGACCCCCGTCAGACACTGGGCTCAAACCCAGAACCTTCTTGCTGTGAGGCGACAGTGCTAACCACTACACTACTGTGCCATTCTAATTGAATTCAATTACCAGCAAGCAGAACAATTCTATTTAGTTTTATTTCATGTTGTTTTGTTTTTTTTAAACCTGATGTTTTTGTTTTTAATTTCAGTTCACAAAACTGATAGTTTTAGTCTTCAGTAACTATATTAACCCTGTCTATTGTTTATTATATTATGCTAATCTTAGTTCAAATGATAGGGCATGGATCGTAACTGTTGGATGCCAAAAATCCAGATGTGAAAGGAAGGAGTTTTGAACTGAGAACTTGGAAATACAATAACAGAACTGATCAGCGCATGAAAAAAATGGCAGATGTTTAGTTTTTTTAACCATGAACCATCACATGTGCTTCTGTAGTAGCAGATCCTCTGGTGTGGTTTGTTGTGGTCACTCATATGCACGTACTGCCTGTCACTTATTTAGCTGAAGGCAGCTCACTGAGAAAGGGAAGAATTTTCAGACTTGCATACATTTGTTATTTCCTTGACCCTCTCTGGTCTGATGAGATAAGTGACAAAAAATGTCAGTGAATAAAACAGACTGTTTAAAGATGACTGGACTGAAGTTCAAGTTCAAAACTTGTGTGTCTCATCTGTCCAGAGTCTATACAACTAATTTATATTACCATGAATGTATATCATTACAGGTGATGGTTTTCACCATTCAGTCATGTTAGCTGCTTATCATGACCTTTCTGAGCAAAATGTTTTCTGTAACTGGACCCCAATTTTTAGTTGAATTCCTCTGTTATGTAGCATCACAATCTTAGATATTTCCTATAAGTTAGCTATGCACATAATTTCTGTCTGGGTACCTGCCACACCCTTACATCATATACTCACGTCATAAAACTCAATGACTGGCATCTTCCTAAAACTAAGCATTGATAAAATGTTTTCTGGATGTTTCTTGACTGTTCCTTCTAATGAAGTAACTTTGGGTCTGAGAAAGCTATTATAAAATTAAGCATATTATTCTCACTATTTCCTACTCTGAACAGCTCGTTGTGACACAAGGCTCAAAGGCTTCTTTCCTTATTGGCCTGAAGGTTCACAAGGCAGCTCATGGAACTGGTGTTTCCAAGATGATGCTCATTGTGATCAGATGTGAAATATACATCAGACATCTGGGTCTGTGAGTTCTGCAATTTACCGGTACCGCTGTTTATCCAGAGGAGTCTCTTTTGGTGCACAGGATTTTAATGGATTAACATATGGATTGTGTCGACGTGACTAGTAGACTCCTCATTTCATCTCCTCATTTATGTTCAGGTTCATTGGAAATCTGACTTTGGTCTGACAATACATTCCATTGACTTTGGTCTGACAATACAACCATTCATACCTATGGGTTAAACTGCCCATAGGTATGAATGGTTGGTTGTCTGGGAACCCAACCACTGTTTGGTGCTGGTCCCAAGCCTGGAAAATGGGAGGGTTGCAGCATCCAGTGTAAAACTATGCTCCAATTAATAGGACATGTCAAGGTCCACATGGCAGTAACTCCACACACATAAGTGGGACAAGCTGGAAGAAAAAGAAGGAAAGTGAAGCTTGAGCTAGGTGTCTCGGTTTATGTTGCTCGCAAAATAAATTAGCTAATTTTATCACACTGCTAGCTAGCTTTTCCTTTTCTTACTTTTTTTTTTTTATTATTATCTCGCCCGTGATGGAGTAAGCGGGGCGAGGTATTGTAATCAGTGCGGTTTGTGTGTCTGTCTGTGAAAAATCTAGCATCTAGACGGTTGCGCCAATTGACTTCAAATTTTCAGAGTAGGTGGGCAATGGTCCGTAGATTACCTGATTAAACTTTGGTGGTAATTGGGTCAAGGTGAAGGTCAAGGTCACTGGAAAGGTCAACCTTTTGGTCAAAATAACATATTTTCCATTATAACTCAAAACCAGTTGCTGATAGACAGATGTTTACTATTATGAGCATATAGTAACTCCCATATGGGCACCATGATCTTTGACCTTGAAAGGTCAAACTCAAGGTCATGGATTTTCAGAGGGCTGTAACTTGAAAACTGTTGATTGTAGACAGATATTTACCCTCATCAACTTACAGGAAGTGCCATATCGGCTTTCATTTGGCACCATGACCTTTGACCTTGAATGACTTTGAAATGTCAAACTCAAGGTCATGGATTTTCATAGGACTATAACCTGACAGCTGATGATTGAGAAATATCACCATGATCAATATACAACCCCGATTCCAAAAAAGTTGGGACAAAGTACAAATTGTAAATAAAACGGAATGCAATAATTTACAAATCTCAAAAACTGATATTGTATTCACAATAGAACATAGACAACATATCAAATGTCGAAAGTGAGACATTTTGAAATTTCATGACAGCAACACATCTCAAAAAAGTTGGGACGGGGCAATAAGAGGCTGGAAAAGTTAAAGGTACAAAAAAGGAACAGCTGGAGGACCAAATTGCAACTCATTAGGTCAATTGGCAATAGGTCATTAACATGACTGGGTATAAAAAGAGCATCTTGGAGTGGCAGCGGCTCTCAGAAGTAAAGATGGGAAGAGGATCGCCAATCCCCCTAATTCTGCGCCGACAAATAATGGAGCGATAACAGAAAGGAGTTCGACAGTGTAAAATTGCAAAGAGTTTGAACATATCATCATCTACAGTGCATAATATCATCAAAAGATTCAGAGAATCTGGAAGAATCTCTGTACGTAAGGGTCAAGGCCGGAAAACCATACTGGGTGCCCGTGATCTTCGGGCCCTTAGACGGCACTGCATCACATACAGGCATGCTTCTGTATTGGAAATCACAAAATGGGCTCAGGAATATTTCCAGAGAACATTATCTGTGAACACAATTCACTGTGCCATCCGCCGTTGCCAGCTAAAACTCTATAGCTCAAAGAAGAAGCCGTATCTAAACATGATCCAGAAGCGCAGACGTCTTCTCTGGGCCAAGGCTCATTTAAAATGGACTGTGGCAAAGTGGAAAACTGTTCTGTGGTCAGACGAATCAAAATTTGAAGTTCTTTATGGAAATCAGGGACGCCGTGTCATTCGGACTAAAGGGACGACCCAAGTTGTTATCAGTGCTCAGTTCAGAAGCCTGCATTTTTATTTACAATTTGTACTTTGTCCCAACTTTTTTGGAATCGGGGTTGTACATCAGGAAAAAAAAAAAAAAAACTAAATAAATGCTTAACTTATTTAAATAAATAAATAAAACAAATTAAATGCTATTTTAAATAAATAGATAAATAGAAAATAATGTATTTTAGTCAATAAATAAATAAATAAGTAAATAAACAAATAATTTCTGACCCTCTTGTGACCTCAAGAGCCACTGCAAAATGCTTTATGGAAAGTAAATTAAACTTGAAATCCATGAAACTACTACTTAAATAAATAAATATTTAAATAATTTAAAAAATCAATACATTACTTATTTCAAATAAATAAATAAATAATTCTTCTTCTTCTTTTGGCTGCTCCCGATTAGGGGTCGCCACAGCGGATCTTTCGTCTCCATCGCTCCCTGTCTTCTGCATCCTTCTCTACCACACCTGCCACTTTCATGTCCTCTCTCACCACATCCATGTATCTCCTCTTTGGCCTTCCTCGTTTTCGTGTGCCTGGCAGCTCCATCCTCAACATTCTCCTTCCAACATGCTCTGCATCTCTTCTCAGGATGTGCCCGTACCATCTCAGTCTCATCTCTCTTAGCTTAATTCCCAAGCTCTCCACATGTGCTGTCTCTCTGATGTGCTCGTTCCTTATCCTGTCCAACCTCCCATCGCAAACCTTAACATCCTCAACTCCGCCACCTCCAACTTTGCCTCCTGTCTCTTCGTTAAGGGTCCAGTCTCCAATCCATACATCACAGCTGGTCTCACTACTGTCTTATACATCTTACCTCTCACTTTTGCTGGGACTTTCCTATCACAAATGACTCCCGAAATCCTTCTCCACCTGCTCCACCCTGCCTGCACTCTCTTTCTCACCTCACTATCGCAGCCCCCATTTTCCTGCACAATTGACCCCAGGTACTTGAATTCACCAGCTTTCTTTCAGAATTCACTGCTGCTTCACTGTTCTCATACATGTCTTGTACCACTTTAATATACTTCTCATTCACTCCACACTTTCTCATACAATGCCATAACTTATCTCTCGGCACTCTATCATATGTCTTCTCCAGGTCTCCAAACACACAATGTAGCTTTCTCTGGCCTTCCCTGTACTTCTGCATTAACATTCTTAAAGCAAAAATTGCATCCGACGTGCTCTTCCTTGGCATAAACCCGTACTGCTGTTCACAGATTGCTACCTCTCTTCTCAATCTTGCCTCCAATACCCTTTCCCATAGCTTCATAGTGTGGCTCATCAGTTTTATCCCTCTGTAATTACTGCAGCTCTGTACATCTCCCTTATTCTTGTATATTGGGACTAGCACACTCTTTCTCCATTCAATTGGCATTTTCTCATTCTCTAGGATCTTATTAAACAGTCTCGTTAGGAACTCCACAGCTGTCTCACCCAAACATCTCCAAGCCTCGATTGGGATACCATCTGGTCCGACTGCTTTCCTAGTCTTCATTCTTTTCATGGCTGCCCTCACCTCATCCTTACTAACCAACTCTGCTTCCTGATTTGCTGTCTCCAACGAATCTGACCTTTTCTCTCTTGGATTCTCCTCATTTAATAAATCCTCAAAGTACTCTTTCCACCTTCTTAATACACTCTCTTTGTTTGTCAGCACATTTCCATTTTCATCTTTCATCACTCTTACCTGCTGTACATCCCTCGCTTCCCTGTTTCTCTGCCTAGCTAGTCTGTACAGGTCTTCCTCTCCTTCTTTGGTCTCCAGTCTTTTGTACAACTCCTGGTATGCATCTGCTTTTGCCTTTGCTTACTGCTCTTTTTGCCTTCTGTCTCGTCTCTCTGTATAACCGCCTGCTTTCCTCATCTCTCTGATCATCCCAATTCTTCTTTGCTAGCCTCTTCTCTTTTATAATTTCCTGCACTTTGTTCCACCACCATGTCTCCTTGTCTTCCTTCCCGATAACCACCCTTGCACCTTCCTTGCTGCCTCTCTTACTAGTACAGCAGTAGTATCCCAATCTTCTGGCAGACTTCCATTACCACTCAATGCTCGTCTCATTTCTTCCCTAAACTCCTTCTGATGTTCAACCTCTTTTAGTTTCCACCACTTAATCTTCAGCTCCACTATTTCACGCCTCCTCTTTTTCACTTTCAAGCTCATCCTGCACATGACCACTCGATGTTGTCTAGCTCCACTCTCCCCTGCCATCACTTTACAGTCTCCAATCTCCTTCAGGTTACCCCTTCTGCAGAGTATGTAGTCCACCTGTGTAGATCTTCCTCCACTCTTAAACGGCACCCTGTGCTGCTCTTTCTTCTCAAAGTATGTATTGACTATTGCCAAATTCATCCTCTTTGAAAAATCAACCACCATTTGCCCTTCCACATTTCTCTCTCTTTCACCATATCTGCCCATCACGCCCTCATCTCCTCTGTTTCCCTCGCCAACATGTCCATTGAAATCTGCTCCTATCAGCACGCGCTCCTCCCTCGGCATACTTTCTACCACTTCATCCATCTTTTCCCAGAAAGACTCTTTCTCTTCATTCTCACATCCAACCTGTGGGGCGTATGCACACACAGCATTGCTTACTACTCCTTGAATCTCCAACTTCATGCCTATCACTCTATCTGACACCCTCTTCACATCAATCACACTGTTGACCAACTCTCCCCTCAAAACAATACCAACACCATTTCTCTTTCCATCGACTCCATAATAAAACAACTTGCATCCACCTCCAATGTTCTTGGCCTTGCGTCCCTTCCACCTCGTCTCCTGCACACACGAAATGTCCAACTTCCTTCTTTCCATCATACCTGCTAACTCTTTCGCTCTGCCAGTCAATGTTCCCACATTCAGTGTTCCTACCCTCAATTCTAAGCTCCTTCCCTTCCATCTTTCACTCTCTCTCCTAACACGCCTCCCCCCTCTCTTTTTCCTTCTCCGTGTTGGTGCAACAGTAGCATACTTTCCACTGGCACCCTGTTGACCAACAGTACCGGAGGCGGTCGTTGTTAACCCAGGCCCCAACCGATCCGGTATGGTATTTCTCTTTTCAATCCGCATGTTAGATTTGGCACAGTTTTACACCGGATGCCCTTCCTGACACAACCCTCTCCAATTTATCCGGGCTTGGGACCGGCACCAAGAGTACGCTTATGCACCCCCAGTGGCTTTCTGACAAATAAACAAATAAAAAAATACATAATAGAAATAAAAGAACTACCTAAATAAATACATAACTTATTTCAGATAGATAGATAGATAGATAGATAGATAGATAGATAGATAGATAGATAGATAGATAGAAAATAATGTATTTTAGTTAGTGAATGAATAAATAAATAAACAAATAATTTATGATCCTCTTGTGATCTCAAGAGCCACTACAAAATGTTTTATGGAAAGTAAGTTAAACTTGAAATCCATGAAACTCATCTCATCTCATCTCATTATCTCTAGCCGCTTTATCCTGTTCTACAGGGTCGCAGGCAAGCTGGAGCCTATCCCAGCTGACTACGGGCGAAAGGCGGGGTACACCCTGGACAAGTCGCCAGGTCATCACAGGGCCGACACATAGACACAGACAACCATTCACACTCACATTCACACCTACGGTCAATTTAGAGTCACCAGTTAACCTAACCTGCATGTCTTTGGACTGTGGGGGAAACCGGAGCACCCGGAGGAAACCCACGTGGACACGGGGAGAACATGCAAACTCCACACAGAAAGGCCCTCGCCGGCCACGGGGCTCGAACCCGGACCTTCTTGCTGTGAGGCGACAGTGCTAACCACTACACCACCGTGCCGCCATCCATGAAACTACTTAAATAAATAAATACATAAATCATAAAAAATCAATACATCACTTATTTCAAATAAATAAATAAATAGACAAATGGACAAACAAATAATAGAAATAAAAAGAACTACCTAAATAAATACATAACTTATTTCAAATAGATAGACCGATAAATAAATAAACAAATGCAACTGAATAAATAATACATTCATTAATAAACAAACAAACAAATAAATAATGACCATTTCAAGAGTCACTGCAAAATGTTTCATGCAAAGTAAATTAAACTTGAAATGAACTAAAATACTTATTAAACAAACAAATAAATAAACACGTACAATAATAATAATAGGAATGCAGGGTGGCACGGTGGTGTAGTGGTTAGCGCTGTCGCCTCACAGCAAGGTCCGGGTTCGAGCCCAGTGGCTGACGAGGGCCTTTCTGTGCGGAGTTTGCATGTTCTCCCCGTGTCTGTGTGGGTTTCCTCCGGATGCTCCGGTTTCCCCCACAGTCCAAAGACTTTCAGGTTAGGCTAATAGGTGGGTCTAAATTGACCGTAGGTGTGAATGTGAGTGTGAATGGTTGTCTGTGTCTATGTGTCAGCCCTGTGATGACCTGGTGACTTGTCCAGGGTGTACCCTGCCTTTCGCCCGTAGTCAGCTGGGATAGGCTCCAGCTTGCCTGCGACCCTGTAGAACAGGATAAAGCGGCTACAGATAATGGATGGATGGATGGACAATAAAAAATAAATAAATAAATAAATAAATAAAACAAAACAAACAGTGGGTTTATATCATGAGCATCAGCTCCATGTGATTGCTGACATAACATCATTAGTCTGTTATGCTAGCTACCTCATTAATCTAGTTTATCAAATAATTAGCAGTCTGACATGACCTTTGTACAAAGTCTAAAGTAAGTAGTAAAAATAGTGCAAATACACACCAGAGGAAGAAAAAAGATCAAATTCTTCTTTTCTACTGAATTTGATCACATTCTCTCTTTTTTCACCCCAATTTGTTTATTTTAAACATAAGCACATATTCAAACCAAAATGAGACCCTTACAGTCCAGAGAACATGTCGATCCAGAGGCATTTTATCTTTTTATCTTCATCAAATTTTCCCTAATTTATTTTAAAAAAAAAAACTGCCATGCTGTAATTCATTCCACACAAATAAGAGCTTTCAGTCTCAAGCAGCACACAGCTTTAAAAAACCTGTGCCAATCTGTTCTCCATATCCCACCACTCTGAGCTAAATGATATTAATTAAAGCTTCTCAAGCTCGTTTAATTCATGGACGTGTGTTTGGTTGAAATGAAGTCCAGACCACTTCCTGTTCCACTCTCCTCTCTGGCTCTGATAAACCAAGCAGAACCAAAGCACAGCTTGAGACTACAGGCTCTTGTTCAAATCTGGACTGACGAGGATCTTGGTTAGGCATGATTAATGAAATGATAACACTTTAGTGCTGGAGTTATGGCTCTCTCCCTGCTCAGAGAAGCGCTTGTCCAATGATACTCATCAGTGATTCAAGGAGAAATGCTAATCAGACTCTTATTACTGAGTGGGCTGTTTGAGGTGGCTTTCACACCATCATGGCTCTCAAACACACTCCCATTTTCTTTCCCATACTGAATCGTTCCTCACTAAGCGACTGTAAACCAGGAGGAGGAAGAGGACTGAATAGTCGAGGGTGGGTTTAAAAAAAAGGAAATACTAACCACGTTTATTTTTGGAGCCATATTGTATTTGGGTTGGCTTCAAATCCATTTTCATTTATTTAATGCAAATAATTTATTCCATAATATTAGAATGTATAAATAAATAAAATGAATGATTATAATTCACTAGTTTCATTGATGTTCCTTAACATAAATTGATAAAAAGTACAAGGTGTGGTTCTCCAATAAATAAATGTTTTTTTTTAAATGCACCTGCTGGCAAATCACTGTGGTATAACAGGAATAAACCACTTCGGGATGTGCCGTTATTGGAAAACAATCAACTTCAAGGTGGTTACTGTAACTCCAATTTTATCACACCAGTCCACTGTTGATTATTTTCCTGTGAATGTACATCCCTGTGTGTTTGTGCCTTTCTTCCTCACATACTGTTATCAATGTTACAAGTTGTCAGAAATCATTTCCTCAAGCAATCATGTGTCTTTTATGTGCATGTGCTCTTCAATCATGTACTCATGGGTCTCCATAGATTTTTATTCAAAATAGTGGGACAGGATAAGTGGCTACAGATAATAGATGGATGGATGGATGGATGGATGGATGGATGGATGGATGGATAAATTATACTCTGTGTTTGCAAGACAATAAAGCAGTGGAAAATGGATGAGGCACCGATAATTACAGACTAAGGGCTGGTTATTTGAGTTAGACACAGACTACATATAAAAGCGAGTCCTCATATGGCGTAATGCGGTTGGCTTTCTTGTCTCATTTGTTGCCAAGTGGAGTGTGTGTGAGAGAGAGAGAGAGAGAGAGAGAACGAATGAATGAATGGACGAACGAGAACATGATGTTCAGAATTTTGGAAATGCCCTCTGCATAAGCCATTGTTGAATGCTCCATAAAACCAGCAACAATGTTCAAGATTGATTTTTTTTAAGCTATCAAATATACTGTAAAAAAAATTAAATAAATAATAATAATAATAATGACAAGTGTAGCCAGGCAAAACAAGCCTCGCCCGGCAGCACTTATTTTATACCTATATATTGATCATGGTAATATTTCTCAATTATCAGCTGTCAGGTTATAGTCCTATGAAAATCCATGACCTTGAGTTTGACATTTCAAAGTCATTCAAGGTCAAAGGTCATGGTGCCAAATGAAAGCCGATATGGCACTTCCTGTAAGTTGATGAGGGTAAATATCTGTCTACAATCAACGGTTTTCAAGTTACAGCCCTCTGAAAATCCATGACCTTGAGTTTGACCTTTCAAGGTCAAAGATCATGGTGCCCATATGGGAGTTACTATATGCTCATAATAGTAAACATCTGTCTATCAGCAACTGGTTTTGAGTTATAATGGAAAATATGTTATTTTGACCAAAAGGTTGATCTTACCAGTGACCTTGACCTTCACCTTGACCCGATTACCACCAAAGTTTAATCTACGGTAATCTACGGACCATTGCCCACCTACTCTGAAAATTTGAAGTCAATTGGCGCAACCGTCTAGATGCTAGATTGTTAACAGACAGACACACAAACAAACCGCACTGATTACAATACCTCGCCCCGCTTACTCCATCACGGGCGAGATAATCTCATTCTCATCTCATTATCTCTAGCCGCTTTATCCTGTTCTACAGGGTCGCAGGCAAGCTGGAGCCTATCCCAGCTGACTACGGGCGAAAGGCGGGGTACACCCTGGACAAGTCGCCAGGTCATCACAGGGCTGACACATAGACACAGACAACCATTCACACTCACATTCACACCTACGGTCAATTTAGAGTCACCAGTTAACCTAACCTGCATGTCTTTGGACTGTGGGGGAAACGGGAGCACCCGGAGGAAACCCACGCGGACACGGGGAGAACATGCAAACTCCGCACAGAAAGGCCCTCGTCGGCCCCGGGGCTCGAACCCGGACCTTCTTGCTGTGAGGCGACAGCGCTAACCACTACACCACCGAGCCGCCCGGGCGAGATAATAATAAAAAAAAAAGTAAGAAAAGGAAAAGCTAGGTACCGGTAGCAGTGTGATAAAACGAGCTAATTTATTTTGCGAGCAACATAAACCGAGACACCTAGCTCAAGCTTCACTTTCCTTCTTTTTCTTCCAGCTTGTCCCACTTATGTGTGTGGAGTTACTGCCATGTGGACCTTGACATGTCCTATTAATTGGAGCATAGTTTTACACTGGATGCTGCAACCCTCCCATTTTCCAGGCTTGGGACCAGCACCAAACAGTGGTTGGGTTCCCAGAAAACCAACCATCCATACCTATGGGCAATTTAACCTAATTGGGGGGAAACTGGAGCATCTGGAAGAAACCCATGCAGACACGGGGAGAGGAGAACATACAAACTCCACACAGAAAGGCCCCTGTCAGTCACTGGGCTTGAACCCAGAACCTTCTTGCTGTGAGGTGACAGTGCTAACCACTACACCACCATGCTGCCTAAAAAAAAGATTTGTGTTTCCTCCTTGTTATCCAGTTTCCTCCTACTGCCCAGAAAACATGTTGGTTGGTAGATTAGCAATGCTATTAAACTTCTAAGTTTGAATAAAGTATGTAAAATACTTTATTATTTTATTAAATACTTTAATATCAGCAGATCTTCATTTAAGGTACGTGAATCTTTTCATCATGGCACACCTTCAGTCTGTTCAGTGTGCTGAGTGCAGGATGTTTAGTCATTCTTCCTCCGTCACTAGCGATAGCTCTATTAGCTTTACTTGTGATAAGTGCAGATTAGTTAGCTCTCTGACGGAGAAGATTACAGTGCTAGAAGCGCGTGTCCAGGCTTTAGAGCAGGTTAGTGAGCGTGAGAACAGTGTAGTTTCTGTTAGGGAAAGTCTGGATGCCCTAGGTGGAGTTAGTAATCCCCCAACTCTGGCATTAGAGCCCTTACAGCGGGGCGAATGGGTAACGGCTCAGCGGCATAAGCGTAGAGCCAAAGCTACCGCTGAGGCTCGCCCACGGGAGCACCACTCCTCTCCGCGTCACGTGTCGAACAGGTTTGCTCTCCTTAGTGATGCACCCACTGAGAAACCTGAAAGAGCTCTGGTTATAGGGGACTCTATCATACGGCACGTGAAATTAGCTCAGCCTTTAGGGGCACCAGCAGCTTTAGTCAGGTGTATACCGGGAGCCAGGGTGCCGGACATAGCAGGTAATCTTAGGGTCCTAGGCAAGCACAGGTTCTCAAAGATAGTTATCCATGCAGGACCTAATGAGATACGCCTTCGTCAGTCTGAGGTTACTAAGAGTAACTTTGTAGAGGTGTTTAAATTAGCGAAGGCGATGTCCGATGCTGTAGTATGCTCTGGCCCCATCCCAATGCAGCGTGGCGATGTAGCTTACAGCAGGTTATGGTCGCTGAACTGCTGGCTGTCCAGGTGGTGCTCTGAAAACAGTGTGGGCTTTATAGATAATTGGGCTAATTTTGAGGGCACTGCTGGCCTGTTAGGGCGGGACGGTATCCATCCCACTCGGGAAGGTGCTGCTCTCATTTCCTGCAGCATAGGTCATAGTCTCAGAACAGGCCTAGTTAATTTCTGACAATCCAGAGCCAAGGCCAGGGAGCAGACGAACAGGCTAAACCGACTGTCTGCTAGCTGCACAGAGTCGTCACTCAGGGCCCACTACATCGAGACTGTGTCTGTTCCCCGAGCTCAACAAAAAGGTAGAAATTTTCAGAGAGTTTGTTCCAGTAACCTAATCAATATAAAATTAGATCATACTGACTGTACAGCTGCTGCCAGCACCTTTGATCTAAAGGTGGGGCTATTAAATATTAGATCTCTTACATCTAAAGCGCTAATGGTTAATGAACTCATTACTGATCAGGAGTTTAATGTACTGTGTTTAACAGAAACATGGATTAAGCCAAATGAATATATAGCATTAAATGAAGCGAGTCCTCCTGGATAAAGTTATATACACCAGCCTCGTCTAATTGGCAGAGGAGGAGGCGTCGCGGTTATTTATAACGATTATCTAGGTGTAACACACAAACCTGGTTATAAATTTAATACATTTGAAGTTCTTCATACTCATATAATGTATGTAGCCTCGAAAAATAAGTCTACCCAGTTAATTCCATTGCTTATTATTTACAGGCCCCCGGGGCCATATTCTGAGTTTCTTTCTGAATTTGCAGATTTTATCTCAGATCTGGTTATTTCCTTAGACAAAGCTTTAGTTGTCGGAGATTTTAATATTCACTTCGATAACCCAGAAGACCCTTTAAAAACAGCGTTTGTGTCCATCTTAGATTCAGTCGGGATTAAGCAGAATGTCATAGGACCGACCCATAATGGTGGTCACACCCTTGATCTAATACTAACATTCAGATTAAACGTAGACAATATAGTCATACTTCCACAGTCTGAAGTTATCTCAGATCATTGTCTCATCTCATTCAAAATATGTCTGAGTAATAATATATGCACCTCACCACGCTACTGTATTAAACGTACTTTCACGTCAACTACTGCACAGAGCTTTATAAATGATCTCCCAGAGCTGTCAACTTTGATTGGGTCACTGTCAGCCCCTGCAGAACTTGATCAGGCAACTGAATGCTTAGAGTCAACATTCCGCCATACTTTAGATAATGTAGCTCCTCTAAAAAGGAAAATGGTCAGAGACAAAAAATTAGCATCCTGGTATAATGATGACACTCGCACATTAAAACAGACCACTCGAAAATTGGAACGTAAATGGCGTCAAACAAAATTGGTAGTGTTCAAATTAGCTTGGAAGGAGAGCTTCCTGAAGTATAGAAAAGCTCTTAGTGCTGCGAGATCAACATATTTCTCCTCCCTAATAGAAAATAACAAAAATAATCCTAGATTCCTATTTAATACTGTAGCAAAATTAACCAGGAATAAGTCCACTATCAACACATGCACACCTGCAGTATGTAGTAGCAACGACTTCATGAATTTTTTTAATGACAAAATTGAGAATATCCGACAAAAAATTCAAACTACTAATTTAAGGTTAGACAATGAAAGTGACCTTGTAGTTAACAATATAACTGTATCAGATCATCAGTTAGAATGTTTTACTCCCCTAAAAGAAACTGAATTACTTTCATTAATCTCTACATCAAAAGCCTCAACTTGCGTACTAGATCCCTTACCGACACATCTATTCAAACAGATAATGCCTGGAGTAATTGAACCGCTTCTAAAAATAATAAATTATTCTCTTATGATTGGCTATGTACCCAAATCCTTTAAACTAGCAGTTATCAAACCCCTGATTAAAAAACCTGACCTTGATCCCTGTCAGCTGTCCAATTATCGGCCAATATCAAACCTCCCCTTTATCTCCAAGATCCTTGAAAAAGCTGTGGCACAGCAGTTATGCTCATATTTACATAGGAATAACATCCATGAAATGTATCAGTCAGGATTTAGACCTCATCATAGCACAGAGACAGCACTGGTTAAAGTAGTAAACGACCTACTGTTGGCGTCTGATCAGGGCTGTGTCTCGTTACTTGTGTTGCTTGACCTTAGTGCAGCATTTGATACCATTGATCATTCCATTCTTCTGGATAGACTAGAAAATGTTGTGGGAGTTAAGGGAACGGCCCTCTCCTGGCTCAGGTCTTATCTAACTGATCGTTATCAGTATGTTGATATAAATGGTGATATTTCTAGACGTGCCGAGGTAAAGTTTGGTGTTCCACAAGGATCTGTCTTGGGTCCACTGCTTTTTTCTCTATACATGTTACCTCTGGGCGATATTATTCGTAAACATTGTATTAGTTTCCACTGTTATGCTGATGACACACAGTTGTATGTCTCTGCAAAACCTGATGAGAGACACCAGCTTAATAGAATTGAGGAATGTGTTAAGGACATTAGACACTGGATGCTTATTAATTTCCTTCTGCTTAACTCTGACAAGACTGAAGTACTTGTGCTAGGACCACATACAGCTAGAAGTAAGTTTTCTGATTACGCAGTAACTCTGGATGGCCTTTCTGTTTCTTCACGTGCAGCAGTAAAAGACCTCGGAGTGATTATTGACCCCAGTCTTTCATTCAAAACTCACATTGATAACATCACCCGGATAGCTTTCTTTCATCTCAGAAATATTGCAAAGATAAGAAATTTAATGTCATTGCATGATGCAGAAAAACTAGTCCATGCTTTCGTTACCTCCAGGTTGGATTATTGTAATGCCTTACTGTATGGATGTTCCAATAAGTGCATAAACAAGCTCCAGTTAGTTCAAAATGCAGCAGCAAGAGTCCTTACTAGAACTAGAAAATATGACCCCATCACCCCTGTCTTATCCACACTGATTCCCTCCCCCCCACCCCAAATCTGTCCCTCTGAGTTACATGGAGTCAACAGGAAATCTTTTGGTGGAGACGGTGGAGACCTCGACTGGCTATCGTAGCCTGCAGGGAATCGGCCGTCAGACTTTCTGTCGCATGTCCCAGACCCGGTGAAATGTAACTGAATTGTCTTGGCCAGCCCTAAGGGTCCCATCTGCATCTCATCATTGCTGAGGAGTGTGCTCCCATCACCCAATCAAGCATCCAGCCAGAGCAGGTCATGATATATTTTAAGATATTAACATGCCATTGTGTGTTATGCCTGATGTAAAGACTCTCGTCTCTGCGAGCCTACCACACAGATTTAATACTTGTCATTTTTAGGGCATACCTAACAACGTGTTTTCTTTCTCTCTCTCTCTCCCCCCCATCTGTCCCTCTGAGTTACATGTTGATCCTGGGATTGAGATGCTGGCCTCTTCTGCCCCTCGGACCTGCTTGATCCATCCTGGTGCCCTGTGTCTGGTCGGAGTTTTATCACCCCACTCCTGTGAAGGACGGCCCCATGAGGACAGTTGAGGATTATACCTGTTAAAACTGTTAATATTATAGTCAGGCTGTCTGTTGTTGCCCAAATGAGGATGGGTTCCCTTTTGAGTCTGGTTCCTCTCGAGGTTTCTTCCTCATGTCGTCTGAGGTTGTTTTTCCTTGCCACCGTCGCCACAGGCTTGCTCATTGGGGATAGATTAGGGATAAAATTAGCTCATGTTTTAAGTCGTTCAAATTCTGTAAAGCTGCTTTGCGACAATGTTTATTGTTAAAAGCGCTGTACAAATAAACTTGATTTGATTTGATTAAAATCATGTGACGTGTGGACGGTATTCCTGACCAGTGTTCCTGGGATAGGTTCTGGATCCACTGCAGCCCTGACCAGGATACAGTGCTTAGCAGAGGTGGACAAAGTACCCAACTTCATTACTTAAGTCAAAGTACAGATCCCATTGGTCAAATGTTACTCCGATACAAGTGAAAGTTGTCGAGTCAAATTTTTACTTAAGTTAAAGTACTGAAGTACTTGCTTTTAAAAATACTTAAGTATTAAAAGTACATTTTATGTCAGTGCATTTTTGTATTATTGCCACAACGCTTACAAAACCTAATGCCTCTGAAGCAACCAACTGGATTTACAGAATGAACACATGCTGTGGAATCATGGTGGTTTAACATTAAGCTAGCTAGTCAGTGATACGCCACCTGATATGCTAGCAAACGCTTTTCAAACTCAAAATCATTTTGGCTAGCTAATGTTACTAGAAAAGAACGATTTCTACATTCTGTTTATTTGACAAAATTATGCTAAAACATTTCTGAAAGGACTTCAGATAAGTTAACGTTATTCATGTTAGTGTCACTCTGTTTTTACATGCTAACTAACGGTGTCCAAGTTAACTAGCTATGTGTTAACATTAGCCGTGGACAAGACAATGGCAACTTGGTGGGTAAATCCATAGAAAGTCATTTAACTAACCAGACTGCATAGCTATTGCAACATTGTCGCTAGCTCTAAAAGCACAGACAACTTCATTGCAAGCTTTCTCTTGGAATAAAACACTTATATACCTCAATATGCTTCTGCAGGTTGGACGGCAGGTTTTTGTAGGCCGTGATGTGGTTCGTTTTAGACAAACAAAGCAAACATTTGAAAATGAAATGAATCTTTAATCCTTTCAGAAAACTTAAACATGGGTTCTAGGTATGGCCATGGGTGTGTGCATTCCCCAAAAGAACTGCTTCCTTCCATTCCGCCATCAACTGATTGTGTTCAAATAACGCTACTAGGAAAACTTGATTTTATCCAGTCTATGGACATGACGTGACCCGAGTGATTACTGATAGGATGTCTCAGTGTCGCCTGTGAAAAAAAAACAATCACATTTTAGAAAAGAAAAGAAAAAAGCATCCACTTTCAAAGCTGCTGCATAGAAACGAGTAATGGGGACCTTGACAGAAATGTAGTGGAGCGAAAAGTGCGATATTTGTCTTTCAAATGTAGTGAAGTTAAAGTCATAAGTTTCCAGAAAAAATAATACTCAAGTAAAGTACAGATACTCAAAAAGTGTCCTTAAGTACAGTACTCAAGTAAATGACAAAATCCAATGACAAAACTTTTCTGCTGCGCAGGTGCAGAACCATTTTTTTGACCGCCAGGAAAGAAAAAAGACGAGGCTAATCCAGTGCTGCTGCGAGGATTAGCTATGCAATAATTAAGTACGAAATAAATCAACTGAAAACTGAAACTAAAGACACATTGAACAGACAACTTCATTGCAAGCTTTCTCTTGGAATAAAGCATTTTATTGGTAGCCTTTTTGAAAGGCTACCAAAACTTCATGAGATATTCTTCACACATATATACAAGAGAAAAACATACCAATGGACATCGAAAAACTGGAAAGGAGACACATCGGAGACGTAAAACTTTCACGCTACTGAGTGACTGTGACAATTTGTAAACAAACATGGCCACCGGGTTTGCGTCATTAAATTTGGAAGATTTTGAGAGAATTTTTGGCTGCCAGGTCGCTCCATTGTGTGTAGCTGTCGATGCTGATTTTAAAAGTAACTCAGTAAATTACACAGGGAAATGAATACTTAAGTCTGAGTGAAAAATATTGTGGCAACGTGTGTGGAAGAAGAGTCTGGGGACAGAAATCGTAGTTTCTCGGTTGTTAGCCTGTGCTGCTTGCTCTCGATAGCACTGGCTTGACTGCTTTATGAGCATTCGCTAACACTATTGATGAATGCTACACCGGCTGGAAGGTGACTTCACTGCCGCGGGTAAGTTAGTGTTGGCCTTCAAGAATGCTGATATGAAGAGAGTATGTATTACTACTACTACTACTATTAATAATAATAATAATAATAATAATAATAATAATAATAATATTATTATTATTATTATTATTATTATTATTATTGGCTGGCTTTTTTCATGGTATATCAGATATATTCCATTCAGCTACTCATCTTCGATTCATTCAGTATCATGCTAGCTGAATGGAATATATCTGCTATACCATGAAAAAAAGCCAGCCAATATTATTTAAATATGTCACTCAGATCCGTGATGTATTTCATATGAAAAATGCAAGTTTTTCAACACGAGAAGATAAACTTCACATCTTCAAGCCAAAATGTGATTTTCTTTTTATTATATCGACACAATCACAAACAAAAAGTACCCCAAATTTATCAAAACAACTGAACGAATGAGGATATTGGAAACTATGTTGCTCAATGTCCCGGATAAAGTTCATATGAAACATACGAGTGGCATATTTCCCAGTAAAACACTTGAGTCTCTATAATAAATATATGTATAGGCAGATTATTTCTTTTTTTGAACAGTCTATTGTTGGGGTGTGAGATGTCCTTGATGACGCATTTCCATTGGATGTCCTCAATGCGGGTGAGCTGTTAGCTCTATTTAGATGTACATCCCCACACCTCATAATCTGAGCCCTTAATAAACACCAAATATCTGCACGTCGCCATCAGGTCCCTGTTATAAAGCATTATCTCACCAAGCTGACGGGACAACAGTGCTATGTTAATAGAGAGCCTGTCTTCATCTCAATTGTCCTGTCGGGGCCAGGAGCCAAGGCCGTGCTGCTTGCAGTGTGTTTAAATCAGATTAGCTTGGCTCGATCGATACTCGCCCTCATTCCAATGAGTCATGAGATGGCATTGCCGTGCAATATTTCTCTCCTGTGTGGAGTTCAAAGACAACACAAAGTAACGTATCACCAACCAGTGAGGATAATTCGCTCAGTCCCAAAGGGAAAGTCCAGGCAAGGTCCTGTCATTAGGTTATCAGCTTCCGTCCATTTTTTTCTATCATACTTAATAAGTATTGGATTAATGCTGCATAATGTTAAAAGGTCAGTCTCTGGTCAAATCCAAACCTCTGGATATGCTTGAGGGTCATGTGGTAGGACACTGCTGCACAAGATCTCCTGGAATCTCCTCTTCCCATTTTGATTTGACTTATTACAGCTGTCACAAAGATTGTGTCACAAATACTATACTCTCAATAGTAAGAAAACCGTAAGTTGACCTAGTGGTTAGCATGTCTGCTTCTTGATTGGGAGATCGCGAGTTCTACTTGTGGTTGGGTCATACTAAAGACCATCATAAAAATGTTACCATCTGGCAAGACATGCTGCAATACAGATGTGACTGGGGAGTCAAGCTCTCATGGTTACCAGATGACTACCCCCCTGTAACCCTAGCCATATAGGCGAGATACCAAGGGTTATGGAAACGGAGATCGGCGCCATCCGATTGCATGGTGCGGGAAGGACTTTAGACAACAGTAAGAAACCCAGTAGGCTGTAGCACATGTAAACATCAAGGGCCACTGCGGTACTTTTTTACTGCACTGAGCAAGACTGCCACTAGACCCCAGGAGGAATTAGATTTAGGAGGAAATCCAAGTTATGCATGGATAATATAGATATCAATTTTGCGCAATATTCATTCCTTCATTCGTCTTCAGTATACGTGCTTTATTCTGGTCAGAGTCAGAGTGGATCCAGAGCCAGTCCTCAGAACAATAGCTGGAACTACACCCAGTCTGTCTTTTAGTTTAGCCAATCCATCTTACTGCATGTTTTTTGGGAGGAGGGATGAAAAAAAAATCAACACAGACACTGAGATTTTGTGGAACTCCAAGCGGAGTTCAAGATCAAAACCAGGGACCATGGAGAATTCAGAATTCAGCAGGTATCATATGGATTACGATATAGCACGACTATAATCTGGAACCATGAACAAAACTTGTAATGTTATCGGGGTATCCATTTTACACAATCCCTTTTATTCGTAGTCAGACGTGATTATTCCTCCCATGAGGTCTCGTGTCATGAAGTTGGAAATGAAGAACGAATTGTGGTGGAAAACTTGAAGTGATGCAGATGAATAAGAAGTCCCGAGATTCAAGAAGTTGTATCTTAAAAGTCCTATTGTATGAATCTGGCCCTACACTAGAGGATAATCAGGCCAAGTTTGGCTCTTTGGTATTTGCCCCTTCCGATAACCGCCTGGTGTTCCTGACTTGAGGCTAGTCGGAAGCAAATACACTGCAACTTCACTATAATGAACTCCTTGGGCGGTGTCCAAATAGTTCGTTATACTGAAATGTTTGTAAGACTGAAATGGAGCCACTTGTCACACCAAACACTCACTTTTACATAAAACAGGACCAAATGTGTTTAATTTATATTTACACTTAATTCACTTACTGTACATATTTACGAAGTAAAGGAAACAAGTCACACTCGCCATCATTTGCTTGCAGTTATGGACGAAGTCTTAGAGATCTTTTTTCTTTTGTTTTAAAAGTTGAAATTGAAATTTTTTGTGAGACAATATTCTTTAGGGACAGCACAGTGATGTGGTAGTTCTGTCGCCTCACAGCAAGAAGGTCCTGGGTTTGAGCCCAGCAGCCAACGAGGGCCTTTCTGTGTGGTGTTTGCATGTTCTCCCCATGTCCGCATGGGTTTCCTCCGGGTGCTCCGGTTTCCCCCACAGTCCAAAGACATGCAGGTTAGGTTAACTGGTGACTCTAAATTGACCGTAGGTGTGAATGTGAGTGTGAATGGTTGTCTGTGTCTATGTGTCAGCCCTGTGATGACCTGGTGACTTGTCCAGGGTGTACCCCGCCTTTCGCCCGTAGTCAGCTGGGATAGGCTCCAGCTTGGCTGAGACCCTGTAGAACAGGATAAGCAGCTACAGATAATGGATGGATGGATATTCTTTAGACAAATTTGTTTCTTTCTCAGCACGCTTTAGACAGTCCAGGATATGAAGTTCATCTTTTGTTTATGAGTGTCATGTAATGGAAGTGGATGACGGATGTAATTGCAAAAAGAGTGTTTATTAAAAATGGACAGGCAAACAGTTCAAAAGCATAAAACAAAGGCAAGGTCATAGAAAGGTCAATGGTCGAGCAAGACACAAAGAGAATATCAGAGGTGATCACAAAGGCAAAGACCAAAACACAAAAGCAAGTCAAAGCCAGAAACGCAATACACAGATACAAGGATTGGTAATGTGAGACGCTAGGTACAGTGCATATACTTCACCAAGTCTGTGTGTATAGAGAGTGCTTATAAGCGCGTACTGTGATTGCGCTTTAATCTGGAACAGGTGCATGGTAATTAGTCCTAAGAGTGCAAACGCACATGGATGTGGCAACGAGTAGTCATAACAACAATGTTTACAGAGTAAAGACTCAAGTAAAAATGTTTTTAGCTCATAAAATAAAGTCCTTTTAAGGAATTTTTCAAAGTCAATGATCACCGTTCTTGATAATTGTTAGTGACTGAAACCTAAGCAAGGCTTGTTAAGCCTTTTTTTAATGGCATTAACATGTATTGTTAACTTGACTACAGACTTGATTACTTATTGCTTGTCTCTGGGGGAAGGCGAGTGTATGTCTCAGTGATTTTTTTTTTTTTAAGTCTCCGACTCATTGTCATTAAAGGAGAGGGATATGAACTTAGTTCGTTATATGCGAAAGTAGTAAACAAGTTCGTTATAGCACAGTTGTGGTGTATCTCTCCAAACACTCCTGTAGTGTGAGGGATTTACAGACATAATCTTAGTCACCAACTGGATCAGAGCCTCCCTGATTTAGGATCGTAAAAAAAAAAAGTTTGATATTTACAACTAGAAATCGTGTAGTCTGAAAGGAACAGTGACGGAATATTGAGCAGAGGGTGGGCTGATGAGGAAGCGTCATGTTTAGCATCATGGCATCACCAAGACAACAGAAGGTCAGAGAATGTATAAAAATAATGACATTTCTAATGATCATGAGTTTCACTCTCATCTCCATTCGTACACAAGAACGTGAGCTTGTACGGTAGCAGGAGCTTGCACGAGCTCACCTGCAGCTCACGTTGCAAAATATGAGAGCAGGTGTCCGTACAGTGCTTTTTCCTGAGCGCCAGCATCTCGGTTATTCCCAGAGTGCTTATTTTCCTCAGAGTGCTCCACCTTGTTTTTGTTCGGCCATTCCGAACCTTCAAAACTTCAAACTCTGAACCTTTCAGAGCGAGTTTCATCAAGTGTGTGGTCCTGGGTCCTGATTGAATTGATTCTGTCTTAAAAATCGGTTGAAAATGTTCAAAATGCTCTCATGTGTCCCAGATCCAAATCAACAGATTTTCACAAACCAAGTTTCATACTGGAGGGACAGAGATGTCCGTGGATCAGAGCGTGAATTCAATCCTAGACTTGAAGGAATGTTTTGGGGTTTTTTTTCTCCATCCTGCTTCTGCTTTCTAGTGTTTTTTTCCATGACTGTGTTTTAAAAGAGACCTTTAAAATAAATTGAACGTCAAAGCTTGCTGCTTTGACCATTATTGAATTCCCAGACTTCCCTCCTTTCCTTAAGTGTCCTCTTAAAAAAAAAAGTCCTGATTTGTTTAAGCGCTTGACGTTTGCTCTTTCTGAAAGAAATACGACCTCGTTTATCAGACACAGAAAGAAATGTTATTTGTTAAGTATTAAGGCTACATTGTCATTTTCCAGATGATTGTTTTACCATCTATTTTATTTGGAACATGGCGACCCAACGTCTTGCTTCAGGAAGTCTCTCATCTTGTTCTTTAGATGTCTGGCTTTTATATATATATATATATATATATATATATATATATATATATATATATATATATATATATATATAAAACCCAACTGAGACCAGAAGAGTCAGTATTTTTTTGATTGAACTTGCTGTAAATTATTCCACAATTCTCTCAGCTTATTAAATCCAGCCCTTCTCAGTCCAGAGCGATGTAGAAGATCAGAGATGAATTGACTTGGGACAGTATCTCACTTCCGCTTGCTCCTTCTTGGTCTTTCTCTTCCTTTCATTTAATCATAACTACCTCTGACTGCCATTAATCTCGCCCAGCTTTCTCTCATCTGGCTAGAATAATGCATCGCCGCCATTTCAATTACAGAAAGCATAAAGCGGCGTGATGGGCTAATCTGAGGTCTTACAGGTGTACTGATAGGTAGAGCAACACTGTTCTCAGCACTATTCCTCTCTGTGTAATTCCATGCACATCATTTCTCTCTGTCTGCTAATACAGAGCAGTGGATGGTGGTGGGATATTGATTAGGGTTTCAGCTGTGCTACTTCCTCTGGGTATGGTTTAATTAGTGTCAATTATTTATTTCTAATGCATCTTCTCAGACGGGGGTCTCTCCTCATCTTCCGCTCAAGCTTTCTTAGGGCGTGTGGTCCGATGTTTGTTCAGTTCTCCTCTTGCAGCTTTAGTTCCTACTTGTAATGTTTGACATGCAAAAATCACGCCCTATCTTATCTGACCTTTTAATAAAGGTGTACAGAGACATTACATAGGAAAAGTAAATAAAATAACCTCAATGAGGCTGTACCTCATGCTGGCCACTGTTGTTGTGTGTGAGTTTGAAATCCGACCAATCCCGAAGGAGCAGTCGCAATTTTTGTGAAATTGTATATGACCCCTCTGTAGCCACATCCATGGCAGGTGGTGCCACCTGGTGAACAATTCTTGTTCTTTAGAGTCTTCTGAGTGAGTTTCAGTGAAAACATCCTAGCAGTTTACGCACAGTAGTGACGAGTCACCCAAAATTTTCAAATGCCCATAAAATGTTAAATATGACAAGTGGCACCACCGTCTTGATAAGTTTTATACACACCAACCCATGGAACATTTGATATGAGTTTGATCAAAATCTGATCAATCCTGTAGGAAGAGTAACGATTTTCGTGAACTTGCACACGACCCGTCTGTAGCCTCATCCATGGCATGTTGCACCACCTGGTGAACAATTCTTGTTGGAATATGTCTTTAAAGTCTTCTGGGTGAGTTTCAGTGAAACTCGTCCCAGCAGTTTACGAAGAGTAGCGTTTAATGTGATGAGTCACCCAAAAAATTCAGACGCCCATAAAATCGTAAATATGAAAAGTGGCGCCACCATCTTGACGACTTTTCTGCATACCCACCTGAGGAACACTGTATGTGAGTTTGATCAAAATCCAATCAATTCTGTAGGACGAGTAGCGATTTTTGTAAATCATGGATGGACGACGACAGACAACACGTGATCGCATAAGTTCATCCAGCCTGGCCTCAGGCAGTCATAGTTGCTGCATAGCTCTCCTGTGTGTGTGTAGCTAGTAGTAGCTAGCTTGCTTTGCTAATCAGAAAACAAAGCTAGTCACACTGATTAGTTTGTAATTTCATTCATGTTGAACTGAGTGGTACGGTAACTTTAGAAGCAGCTAGAGTTTGTCAGGAACTAAGAACAAAAAGATTCTGGACACTGAACACATACAAACTATAAGCGGTATGAGCAACTTGTTACCTGCTAGCCTGAGCATAGCATTAAAATATCTGTTAATCCAGGATTTTTAAAAAGCAACATAAAATGGTGTAAATTTTGTTGGACTCATTGCTCTGATTATAGAAATAAAGTCTCAGTGTTGATGATGTGGGGGATTGATATTGTATATTTTGTTCTTCAGTGCTATAATTTGTGCTAACATTGTTAACATTAAAATGCTCGCAAACAGCAACAAGAAACCCGAGCATACATCAGTAGATGAGATGGTTCCATGCTAACAGCATGAATGATCAAGAAAATGTTATACCCATCTTCTTTTCTATTATTTGCAAATCTACCTCGATAAAAACGTCCTGCTTCCTTTCCACTTCAGGGAATCACTTTTTTTTTCTAAGGGCCAAGTTTTAGTTGCATTTATCTAAAGCCTAGGTCACAACCGGACGTACGATTTTTTGGCTGTGCGATTTTTGGCGTTTCCCAAATCGCTGCGGTTTTTTTGCTCATGGAGAAAGACGCATGTTGGCCGTAAGTTTGTCTTGCAACCTGAAAAAAACGTAAGTGCCCGTAGAGTTTGTTTGACATGACTGATGCCCCTTTTCCACCAAAGCAGTTCCAGGGCTGGTTCGGGGCCAGTGCTTAGTTTGGAACCGGGTTTTCTGTTTCCACTGACAAAGAACTGGCTCTGGGGCCAGAAAAAACGGTTCCAGGCTAGCACCAACTCTCTGCTGGGCCAGAGGAAAGAACTGCTTACGTCAGCAGGGGGGCGGAGTTGTTAAGACCAACAACAATAACAAGACCGCGAAAGATCGCCATTTTTAAGCAATAAGAAGCCGCAGTTGTACAAACGCAAAGTCATCCATTATTATTATTATTGTTGTTGTTGCTGCTGCTGCTTCTTCCGTGTTGTTTTTGCTTCGATATTCGCGCCAAGGTTTATGCAAACGTAACGACGTAACTGACATATACAGCGACGTAATGACGTGGCACCGTGAGCTATGGAAAAGCAAACTGGTTCTCAGCTGGCTCGCAAGTTGAACGAGTTGTGAACCAGCACCAGCACTGGCTCTGAACCAGCCCTGGAACTGATTTGGTGGAAAAGGGGTAAAAGAACCTCTGCGGCCGGTCTGCGGCTCGAAAATCAGCACATCACATGCGCGCCCTCCGTGCCTTTCACGCGCGCCCTCCGTGCGTTTCTTGCGTTTTTTGCACGTAGACCGGCCGTAGGAGCACATACGGCCGGTTGTGGCCGAGGCTTAAAGAAGAAAAAACGCCTTGTTTTCAAGTGCCATTGTAGCAGGTGAGGTCAGAAATCCTCAATCATTTGACTGTAAGTGTTGGCACCTCTGTTTCATGCACCTGATGCAGTGTGTAACGTAACAGCTACGGCCAAAAGGAAAATGTGCAAAGATTCGTTGAAGAAAAATCAAAGCGCACCAAATTTGGCCTGCAAACACCTCAAATCAATCAATCAATCAATCAATCAATCAATCAATCAATCAATCAATCAATCAATCAAGTTGTTCTTTGTTTGGATGCAGTGAGATGGCGTGAGAAGTTTAGAATGAAGAGAGCTTTGAAAACTTTGGAAATTTTAATGGGGGGAAAACCAAAGCTTAGAAGCAATATTGAAGCAGTAAGATTAAATCAGAGCCTGTTAGGATATAGTTTAAGAAGGGTTTTTTTTTTCCACATTTACATATCAGTGAGACGGGACTTTCTACGCTTTAAATCAGTGTGCTCTATTATACACACGCCACACAGACATCTGCTTTAAAGCTTGCATTCTGGAACAGGAGTGTAGAATAAAATACTTCTTTTTTTATTATTATTATTAGAACACACACACACACACACACACACACACACGCAGTCAGGACTCTCTGTGTGTCACATGAGATCAATCTGCTGATGGTGATGGAAACATGCAGAAAAAAAGGAAACTTTTCTCTCAAACAGAAGGCTGATGAAGAGCAGAACGGAGAAACAGACAGGCATGACCCACAAAACGCATATGGCCGCTTTAAACAGCGTAACACAAACAACTAGCGCCAACGCTCTAGAGGAAGGAAAGAAGAGGAAGGAGGACGAGTGTTTTGTGGAATATCGCAGATAGATAGATAGACAAACACATGGAGGTATGTGAATAAGCAAGAGAGAGACGGACAGACAAATATAGTCAGGGGAGAGAAACAGAGCAAAGAGTCTGGCGGAGAGATGGAGTGTAGTGGAGAGACAGAGCAAAGCAGGCAGACAAACATAAACAGACAAATAAAAGCAGGTAGAGAGAGAGACAGACAGACAAAGACAGAGAGAGAGAGAGAGATAGAGAGAAATAAAAAGAGAGAGACAGATACATGGAGAGAGACAGAGAGATGGAGCAGAGATAGAAAGACGGACAATGAGCGAGAAAAACAGACAGAGAGAGAGAGACAGATAAAGGGAGAGACATAGAGACAGAAAGACAGACACAAGCAGAGGGAGAGAGAGACAGACAGAGTAAAAGAGAGAAACAGTCTTTACTCGTGTCCATCATCTGTGTTTATTTGGGAGCAGAACAGAAATGTCTGTCTGTGTCTGAGGGAGCTGAATGCTGGGCTTCAAAAGGAAACAGAATGTAGGTCTTAATTCTGTAAAGGCTTCGTGTCCAAGAATACGCCATGTAGGACCTCGATGGAGCCGAAATAGGCTTCACTGCAAACATGGTATAATCTAATAATAATAATAATAATAATAATAACTACCTGACCTAATTCACTATTGTTGTCTTCTCTCTCTCTCTCTCTCACACACACACACACACACACACACACACACACTTCTCTGCCTCCGGTGTTTTTCATGCAGCGACACCGGACCACAGTGTACACAATGCCAATAACATGACCTTGCCCTGGCCGAGTACATGTCTGCCCCTGGCATGTGGCACTAGGCACCAGATGGGGCTGGTAATGTGGGAGGAGGGGCTCGCACCCGTCACTCTGCTCCAGGTGAGACCCCGAGACCTGGAGGACCACCGAGGCAAGAGCAGGGTCGCCAAGTTCATTAACAACACAGTGAGAGGTACACGTAAGGGGGCAGGGGGCTGGAGAGGATTACGTTTTACTACACACACGCACACACACACACACAGAGCTGCCCTTTGATGTGACCTACATGCAGGGCAACGTATGATCTGACCATGAGGGTGTGCACATTTCCCTTCACCTGCTTTTATGCAAATGTTACATCTGTCTAAAAAAATTATGGAAAATAAAGGAAAGAAAAGAAAAATAAATGAACAGCCTTAAGCTAGGACATGAAATAAATTATTATTATTATTATTATTATTATTATTATTATTATTATTATTATTGAAGATACCATTAATTATTCACACTGAATTAAACACAAGCATTTTTATTTACATTATTTTTGTTTACATAATATACATGTTTTTATTGAAATAGTCTTTATATTTAGACATTTATATATTTATATAGAACTTTACAGTATATTTAATTCTGGAAATGCAAAGAAATATGAAAGGGGGAAATGATAAAGCTTCAAATAAATAAATAAATAAATAAATATGCAAGCGAGCTTTATAGCCTAAGAAATGTATGAATTGATTTTAAAAAGTTTAAGAAAAAAATAATTTGTGTATTTCTCTCCAATAGACACCTGGAAAGTAAACAAAAGCTAGAAAACTAATCTAAAAAAAATTGTAAAAAAGAATTAATGCATCCCATAGCCTAGGCACTTTATTAATCCAGTTATTTATTTATTCATTTAAATCCTCACCCTTTTCTCCTTTTAATATTTACCTTAGGTTTTTGTTTTCAAATTTATTTATTGGTTTTAGTCTATTAATACATTTTAAAGTTTGTTTGTTTATTAGCCTAATTTAAAAAAAAAAAAAAACTCAGTCGAGAGTGATCTGCACTCTCTATTCATGTCAGTCAAATTAATCCATAATTGATAGGACTTATTGAATCATATTAGAGAATGAACTGAGTTAAAGATATTAAAGCCTCTATCATCCTTCAGAATGAGTGAGTGACCTTCAGCCTCATGACCTTGAGGAGATAATTAGTCATCAGGACGTCCAGTACAGAGGAAGACTGGATTCTCAAGGTGAAAGGGAAACGTGTTGGACTGGAGACAGAATTGGCATGCTATGGTAACACACACAATCCCCTACTCAAACACTCGCACACCCACACATGTGAATCCTCCCATACTCGCACAGTGAAACACTCACACAGTCAAACACTCACACATCTGCACATGTGAATACCCCCATACTCAAACACTCGCACACTCAAACACTTGCACACCCCCACATGTGAATGCTCCCATACTCTCACGCTCAAACACTTACACAAACACTCACGCACCCGTACATGCGAATACTCCCATACTCACAAACTCTAGCACAGTCAAACACTCGCACACCCATACATGTGAATACATCCATACTCACACAAACACTCATACAAACACTCGCACACCTACACGTGAATACTCCCATACTCGCACACCCAAACACTCGCACACCCGCCCATGTGAATACCCCCATACTCAAACACTTGCACATCCACACATGTTAATGCTCCCATACTCTCACATTCAAATACTCACACAATCAAACACTCGCACACTTAAACGCTCGCACATCCGCACATATGAAAACTCCCACACTCAAATACCTGCACACTTAAACACTCAAACATTCCCACACTTGCATTCCCAAATACTTGTACACTTGCACACTTGAACACTCCCATACTCGAACACTCACACATTCAAACACTCACACACCCAAAAAGTGGAACACTCATACACCCAAACAGTGGAACACTCATACACCCAAACAGTGGAACACTCATACACTCAAACATCTGAACAGTGGAACACTCATACACCCAAACAGTGGAACACTCATACACCCAAACATCTGAACAGTGGAACACTCATACACTCAAACATCCGAACAGTAGAACACTCATACACCCAAACAGTGGAACACTCATACACCCAAACATCTGAACAGTGGAACACTCATACACTCAAACATCCGAACAGTAGAACACTCATACACCCAAACAGTGGAACACTCATACACTCAAACATCCGAACAGTGGAACACTCATACACCCAAACAGTGGAACACTCATACACTCAAACATCCGAACAGTAGAACACTCATACACCCAAACAGTGGAACACTCATACACCCAAACATCTGAACAGTGGAACACTCATACACCCAAACAGTGGAACACTCATACACCCAAACATCTGAACAGTGGAACACTCATACACTCAAACATCCGAACAGTAGAACACTCATACACCCAAACAGTGGAACACTCATACACTCAAACATCCGAACAGTGGAACACTCATACACCCAAACAGTGGAACACTCATACACTCAAACATCCGAACAGTGGAACACTCATACACCCAAACAGTGGAACACTCATACACCCAAACAGTGGAACACTCATACACCCAAACATCTGAACAGTGGAACACTCATACACTCAAACATCCGAACAGTAGAACACTCATACACCCAAACAGTGGAACACTCATACACTCAAACATCCGAACAGTGGAACACTCATACACCCAAACAGTGGAACACTCATACATTCAAACATCTGAACAGTGGAACACTCATACACCCAAACAGTGGAACACTCATACACTCAAACAGTGGAACACATACACTCAAACACCCAAACAGTGGAACACTCATACACCCAAACAGTGGAACACTCATACACCCAAACAGTGGAACACTCATACACCCAAACAGTGGAACACTCATTCACCTAAACAGTGGAACACTCATACACCCAAACAGTGGAACACTCATACATCCAAACAGTGGAACACTCAAAAATCTGAACAATGGAACACTCAAACATCCGAACAGTGGAACACTCATACACCCAAACAGTGGAACACTCATACACCCAAACATCCGAACAGTGGAACACTCATACACCCAAACAGTGGAACACTCAAACATACAAACGGTGGAACACTCAAACATCCGAACAGTGGAACACTCAAACATCCGAACAGTTTAACACTCACACACCTGAACAATGGGACACTCACACACTTGAACACTTGCAGCTGAGAAAAGGTTACAGTATGAATATACTGAAATAGAATACGGGTGTGTAAGAGAGTTCTTGACCAAACATCCACTGATTATTGGAAATTCATACCTTTTTGTCAATAAAATGACGTAATACTGACTTAATCTTCAGAAATGAATCAATGAATTTGCTCATAGTTTTCAGAAAAGCTTTATATTCTTACTTTGTTTTCTACTGAT
Source organism: Neoarius graeffei (assembly GCF_027579695.1). Taxonomy (NCBI): domain Eukaryota; kingdom Metazoa; phylum Chordata; class Actinopteri; order Siluriformes; family Ariidae; genus Neoarius; species Neoarius graeffei. The sequence goes on from NC_083577.1 coordinate 8,320,514, forward strand.
GATTAGTTGAAAGGTTTGATCTGATATTATACTGATTTTCATTTGAAATAAATGTATTTAATGTTTATCACTGGTAGTGACATGATCGTGTATATAATAAAATAATCAGGTATAAAATCCCAGTTCAGCCTGCTGCAGCTCCAAGTTTAATACAAGAAAATATGGAACCAGTGAAGGAGGCAGCGGCACGGTGGTGTAGTGGTTAGCGCTGTCGCCTCACAGCAAGAAGGTCCGGGTTCAAGCCCCGTGGCCGGTGAGAACCTTTCTGTGCGGAGTTTGCATGTTCTCCCCGTGTCCGCGTGGGTTTCCTCCGGGTGCTCCGGTTTCCCCCACAGTCCAAAGACATGCAGGTTAGGTTAACTGGTGACTCTAAATTGACCGTAGGTGTGAATGTGAGTGTGAATGGTTGTCTGTGTCTATGTGTCAGCCCTGTGATGACCTGGTGACTTGTCCAGGGTGTACCCCGCCTTTCACCCGTAGTCAGCTGGGATAGGCTCCAGCTTGCCTGCGACCCTGTAGAACAGGATAAAGCAGCTAGAGATAATGAGATGAGATGAGATGAGATGAAGGAGGCATTCAGTGGAGGTGGGGATTCAGAGCTCGAGTTACAAAGTGGGAAAAAGAGTCTCTCTCTCTCTCACACACACACACACACACACACACGAGTCTGAGATGTTGTCAGTCGCTTTCCTCGACTCGCTGCTGCTAATTGGACCTCACATCCGCCAAATTTACTGCTCAATTTGTCAAAGCGGGCGGCTTTTTTTTTTTTTTTGGTTGATGTCACATAATCCACTCAGCAGAGCGGCTGCCGCTTAATGAAAGAGTGAAGTCCATTAAAATCGCTTTAGATTAAAGAAATAATTAAGCGTCATCTAAAAAGGATAATTGTAATGACTGTGATCATGAGCTCAGTCATTGTACTGTGGGTTTGAAAATGGGTGTGATGGAAAAGATGGAAGAGCGCCCTGGGGCGTCTGGGTGATTGGGATAGTCTCATTTTTATTGTTATTATTTTTTTTCATTCATTGTAAATTTGATTGATGAAGCACATTTAAAACAAGAGCAGTTAAACAACATATTGTTAAACTCTCTCTCTCTCTCTCTCTCTCTCTCTCTCACTTGTACATAATGGGGAGCTCATAAAGGCTAGAGAAAAAGTTTTGTGACCAAAACGTCACCGGTTCAATTCCCTGGACCAGCAGGGACCAGTCTGCCTTTTATTTAAAAAGGGGTTAGAAAACACTTCAAGACATGATGCCATGGGAAAAACTTTCGAGTTGTTGCTTGCTTTCCTAAAAATGGACACCCTGAAGTGTTTCATTCCTCACTTAACAATAGGAGTATATACAGAGAACACACACACACACACACATGGGTCAATGTGACCACACTCTCGTACTTCTTGTGGTTCTATTGCAGTAAATAAGGAGCAAGTTTCTGCTGAGAACTGAAACACAACCAAAGATTTCAATTAAGATCTCTGTGTGTTTTGTTTTTCAAAATCGTGCTGTCTTTGTTCAGAAGGTTATTAGCCATTTAATGAATGCTGGGATTTGCTTAATGAATATTAATGACCAGTTAGACCGTGTCCACATGTATAATACTGTGCAAAAGTCTTTTTATTTTATTTTTTTTAATACAAACTTTGTTATAGCGTTTTAGTACAGCCCCGATTCCAAAAAAGTTGGGACAAAGTACAAATTGTAAATAAAAACGGAATGCAATGATGTGGAAGTTTCAAAATTCCGTATTTTATTCAGAATAGAACATAGATGACATATCAAATGTTTAAACTGAGAAAATGTATCATTTAAAGAGAAAAATTAGGTGAGTTTAAATTTCATGACAACAACACATCTCAAAAAAGTTGGGACAAGGCCATGTTTCCCACTGTGAGACATCCCCTTTTCTCTTTACAACAGTCTGTAAACGTCTGGGGACTGAGGAGACAAGTTGCTCAAGTTTAGGGATAGGAATGTTAACCCATTCTTGTCTAATGTAGGATTCTAGTTGCTCAAATGTCTTAGGTCTTTTTTGTCGTATCTTCCGTTTTATGATGCGCCAAATGTTTTCTATGGGTGAAAGATCTGGACTGCAGGCTGGCCAGTTCAGTACCCGGACCCTTCTTCTACGCAGCCATGATGCTGTAATTGATGCAGTATGTGGTTTGGCATTGTCATGTCGGAAAATGCAAGGTCTTCCCTGAAAGAGACGTCGTCTGGATGGGAGCATATGTTGCTCTAGAGCCTGGATATACCTTTCAGCATTGATGGTGTCTTTCCAGATGTGTAAGCTGCCCATGCCACACGCACTAATGCAACCCCATACCATCAGAGATGCAGGCTTCTGAACTGAGCGCTGATAACAACTTGGGTCGTCCTTCTCCTCTTTAGTCCGAATGACACGGCGTCCCTGATTTCCATAAAGAACTTCAAATTTTGATTCGTCTGACCACAGAACAGTTTTCCACTTTGCCACAGTCCATTTTAAATGAGCCTTGGCCCAGAGAAGACATCTGCGCTTCTGGATCACGTTTAGATACGGCTTCTTCTCTGAACTATAGAGTTTTAGCTGGCAACGGCGGATGGCATGGTGAATTGTGTTCACAGATAATGTTCTCTGGTAATATTCCTGAGCCCATTTTGTGATTTCCAATACAGAAGCATGCCTGTATGTGATGCAGTGCCGTCTAAGGGCCCGAAGATCACGGGCACCCAGTATGGTTTTCCGGCCTTGACCCTTACGCACAGAGATTCTTCCAGATTCTCTGAATCTTTTGATGATATTATGCACTGTAGATGATGATATGTTCAAACTCTTTGCAATTTTACACTGTCGAACTCCTTTCTGATATTGCTCCACTATTTGTCGGCGCAGAATTAGGGGGATTGGTGATCCTCTTCCCATCTTTACTTCTGAGAGCCGCTGCCACTCCAAGATGCTCTTTTTATACCCAGTCATGCTAATGACCTATTGTCAATTGACCTAATGAGTTGCAATTTGGTCCTCCAGCTGTTCCTTTTTTGTACCTTTAACTTTTCCAGCCTCTTATTGCCCCTGTCCCAACTTTTTTGAGATGTGTTGCTGTCATGAAATTTCAAATGAGCTAATATTTGGCATGAAATTTCAAAATGTCTCACTTTCGACATTTGATATGTTGTCTACCGGTATGTTCTATTGTGAATACAATATCAGTTTTTGAGATTTGTAAATTATTGCAATCCGTTTTTATTTACAATTTGTACTTTGTCCCAACTTTTTTGGAATCGGGGTTGTAGAACAGAGATCCATACTTCAGAGAATATGGGAATGCATTGTCGTGATGCATTTTGATGGCTTTTGTGACCACAGGGAACCCAATCGTTAGTGCAAGGCAGCGTATCTCACAGGCTTGTAGTACACGAGTCGGACTCCAGTCACAGTCCTGGACTCGAGTACTACAAGCCTGTGAGATATGCTGCCTTGCACTCACAGTCGGGTTCCCTGTGGTGCCCTAATTTTAAGGACTTGAGACTCGATTTGGACTTGAGCACTGATGACTCGGACTTGGACTCGTGTATTAACTGTATTCGAGCTCATAAATTGGAGATGCGGACTCTGATTTTTTTCTTTATTTTTATTTGGCATAAGATATTTTCGTGCAAGAGTCTCACACCTGAGTGCCTTGGCGCGTGCATCAGATAGACTCTCGGGCGCGCTCCGGGCAGCACGTGCACCAAGCAGACTCTCACACGCTGTAAACGACTCGCACCTGCACAGGATTAAGATGCAGTCAGCGTGCCTGTATAAAAACTTACTTTGTGAAGTATTGAGTTGCGTTGCTGACACATTACCAAGCCTTATTTCCTTGTTTGGTTTCCTGATCCCTGATTTCCTGTTTCTCGTCTTTGATTCTGCTGAGTCTACGATAGCTTGTTTGTGCCTCGCTTGACCTATTGCCTGTTTCACCATTTTACGATTTTGCCTGCCGTTCTGGATTGTTTACCGTCTTCACTTGTATTAATAAACACACCTTCTGCACTTACATCCATCCAAATTTTTTTTTTAATGACTTAGACTTGACACGGACTTGAACACTGGGGACTCAAGACTGGACTCGGACTCGAGGTTTAGTGACTCAACTACAACACTGGTATCTCATAAACACTTGACCACTGGACAACAAAATTTGCATCTTTTTTCATATAAGAATGATGGGTTTTTATCCAGTGCTTATTTTTAATTTGCTTTTTAAAAAATTACAAACACTGTAACAGCCCTCGGCATTAAGAACAACAGCAGAGAATCTCTGACACATGCAAATACACATTTTTGTAATGTTTATAGACTGTGCTCTGAACGTTACGCACTTCACTCCACTCAAATAAGGACCAACCAAACATCTACAAGTTAGCCAAACGTGCCTTGTTATCCTCTGCGCTCAAAGTCTCGTATTAAACCACAGTTCAACCAATGCTCCGAACACACACAAAAATCCCACACTCAATAAACAGCAGACAAACTTTACATTGTGCAGGAATGACATCAGGATGACAGACAGCAAAGCTTTATAGCACACTGTGCCTCTGACGGAGGCACATGGGGAATATAAGCACAGCAGTGAGCGTCTGTAATAGAACAAATACAGCTTCCGGGGCTGACAGCTCCACCCGGAACATGAATAATGAGTGACAGCTCTGAGTGCCACACATTTTACACTCATTGGGAGCTCGGCTTTTGGGTAGTGACTAACTATATAGAGAATATTACATGGTGGTGAAAAGATATACAGTTTATCTTCAAGAAGTGAGCATATTTACAAGTAAGCAAAGATAAATTAAAGCAAAATTAAAGAATTTTAATTTTGAGCCGGTTCGCCATTTTGACAATACATGTACAGTCCGTGGGAAAACACTGCGAGTGACATCATTGGAGTGAAATATCGGGAATTATTATACATACAGACCACTTTTTCTATGGAATAAAAACATGTATTCTATTCCCTTCTAGTGGGTTTACTGATGGCATGCAATATTGTAATCATATCGCTTATCCTCCACGTATTACGCCACTCTCCCCAATGGAGAATGAACATGCAATATTGTTACAATATTGCACATTGTCAAGACAACATGACTTCACATAATGGAGTTCATGCGAAAATCCAATGACAACTTTTCTGCTGTACATGCGCACATCATTTCTTTGTCAGCCAGGAGAGAGAGAAGACGGGGTTAATTCAGTGCTCGGATTAAGCACGAAATAAATAAACTGAAACTAAAGACATGCTGAACACCTGAAAGGCTACCAAAACTTCATGATATATTATTCATGCATATTTACGAGAGTAAAACATACCAACAGACATCAAAAAACTGGAAAAGAGACACATTGGAGATGCAAAACTTCCACGCTAGTGAGTGACTGACAGTTTGTTCACAAAAATGACCGTCAGGTTTGCTTCATTAAAAGCCGAAGATTTAAAGAGACAGACGCTCTGAACACCCGAAAGGCGACCAAAACTTCACTGGATATTCTTCATACAAATTTACAAGAGAAAAACATACCAATGGACATCGAAAAACTGGAAAAGAGAGCAAAAGCGGAAATATTGTCAAAGTTCTACTTGGAGGTGAGGAAAAGTGATGGAGACTTTTACAAGAGGACTTCACTCAGCAAAGGCCTTTTGTTTTGAACGACAGCAAGGTAACAATGAACTACTATCAAAAGTAACTTTGAACTTGAACCGTCAACCTGGATATAGCTTGTATATAAGTTGGGTTGTTGTTCAGGCTTTTTGGACTTGTACCATTTTTATTGTTAGAACTTTGACTTTGTACAGTACATTGGATTGACAGAACATTGAATTACATTCAGTCAGAATCAGCATTCAGTATTGGTAAGTTACCCCCCGTTTTTAACTTTTGGTAAAATCTATAATTGTTCCATCGAGTGTGTATGTATTATAATAATAATAATAATAATAATAATAATAATAATAATAATAATAATAATGGCTTTGAGTGGTATATCAGATATATTCCATTCAGCGACTCATCTTCGACTCGTTCAATATCATGCTAGCTGAATGGAATATATCTGATATACCACTCAACGCCAGCCAATATTATTTAAATAAGTCACTCAGATCCGCAACATTTTTCATATGAAAAATGTGAGTTTTTCAACACAAGAAGATAAACTTCATATTTTCAAGCCAAAGTGCGATTTTCTTTTTATTATACAGACACATTCACAAACAAAAAGTCCCCAAATTTATCAAAACAATTAATCAATTTCCTCACGAGTGGCATATAGAGATGTACCGGTATGTCCCAGATGGAGCTCGTATGAAAAATTCAAGAGCTGCATTTCCCAGTAAAACAACTCGTGTCTATATAAAATATAATTTTATGCCCCCTACATTATCGAGTCAGTACAAAAACATTTTAGATATTTTCCAAATATCCATTTTCCAGAACAAAATGAAATGTTCCAGAAAAAGTGCTTGTATTTCAGTAAAGAAAGCAGGATATCAAAAGGAAGTAAGTAAGAGACACTTTTCAGACAAAAACAAACAAACAAACAAAAAAAACATAATGAAACCTTTGGGTTTGGCTGCAAAATGAAGAAGTGAGTGTGACAGTCAAAGTGTCCAGAAAAACTGTGCCTGATTCTGGAAGATTCTCAGTAAAACTTATTTCCTTTTAAAACTGCACACACTGTACCTGAGACTACTGTACCATCTCAGGGCTTCTCCTCACCCCCATCTCCTCAGCCTCCCTCATTAGGGATCAAATCTCATCTCATCTCATTATCTCTAGCCGCTTTATCCTGTTCTACAGGGTCGCAGGCAAGCTGGAGCCTATCCCAGCTGACTACAGGCGAAAGGCGGGGTACACCCTGGACAAGTCGCCAGGTCATCACAGGGCTGACACATAGACACAGACAACCATTCACACTCACACCTACGGTCAATTTAGAGTCACCAGTTAACCTAACCTGCATGTCTTTGGACTGTGGGGGAAACCGGAGCACCCGGAGGAAACCCACGCGGACACGGGGAGAACATGCAAACTCCACACAGAAAGGCCCTCGCCGGCCACGGGGCTCGAACCCAGGACCTTCTTGCTGTGAGGTGACAGCGCTAACCACTACACCACTGTGCCGCCCCAGGGATCAAATCATATGTTGAAAATGTACATACTGTACTTCTCTCAAGCTGGTTTGCGACAATGTCTGTTGTTAAAAGCATGATACAAATACTATCAATCATATGTCATTTGCTTAGTTTAGTTTATTACTATTAACTGCCCTTTATAGTATTTTTATGAAATGTAGAAACATTGAATTTCTTTATTTTTGAAGACTTCTTTACTCTACAGCATTTCTTTGCATGCAGAACAACACTAAAATGGTCTTGACCAGAATAGAAGGAAGATGTGATGAGGGGGAAAAAAAACAGCAATGTTGCCTAAAGTTTGATGAAATATGACTAACACAAGGATTCATTCATGGACGGAGGATGAGGTAGAGCCACTGCTTATTGTTACACTGACATACAATACAATATGTACAATACAATATGTATGATACAATACGTACGATACGATATGTACCACACAAGATGTACGATACAATACATACGATACAAGACGTATGATACAATACGTACAATACAATACATATGATACAATATGTACGATACAAGATGTACGATACAATACATACGATACAAGACGTACGATGCAATATGTATGATATCATACAAAGATGTAAGATACAATACGTACAAAAGACGTACGATACAAAGACGTACAATACAATATGTACGATACAATACGGACAACACAATATGTACCATACAAGACATACGATACAATACATACGATACAAGACGTATGATATAAGATATACGATAGAATACCTATGATACAAAATGTACGATACAATACGTATGATATAAGACGTATGATACAATATGTATGATACAGTACATACAATACACAGACGTACGATACAATATGTACGATACCATACATATGATACAAAGACGTATGATACAATACATATGATACAAAGACATATGATACCATATGTATGATACCCTACATATGATACAAGACGTACGATACAAAGACGTACGAGACAAGACATATGAGACAAAGACGTACGATACAATACATATGATACAATATGTACGATAGATTACATAGATACAATATGTACGATACAAGATGTACAGTGGTGCTTGAAAGTTTGTGAACCCTTTAGAATTTTCTATATTTCTGCATAAATATGACCTAAAACAACATCAGATTTTCACACAAGTCCTAAAAGTAGATAAAGAGAACCCAGTTAAACAAATGAGACAAAAATATTACACTTGGTCTTTTATTTATTGATGAAAATGATCCAATATTACATATCTGTGAGTGGCAAAAGTATGTGAACCTCTAGGATTGGCAGTTAATTTAAAGGTGAAATTAGAGTCAGGTGTTTTCAATCAATGGGATTGAATCAGGTGTGAATCAGGTGTGAGTGGGCACCCTGTTTTATTTAAAGAACAGGGATCTATCAAAGTCTGATCTTCACAACACATGTTTGTGGAAGTGTGTCATGGCACAAACAAAGGAGATTTCTGAGGACCTCAGAAAAAGTGTTGTTGATGCTCATCACGCTAGAAAAGGTGACAAAACCAGCTCTAAAGAGTTTGGACTCCACCAATCCACAGTCAGACAGATTGGGTACAAATGGAGGAAATTCAGGACCATTGTTACCCTCCCCAGGAGTGGTCAACCAACAAAGATCACTCCAAGAGCAAGGCGTGTAATAGTCAGCGAGGTCACAAAGGACCCAAGGGTAACTTCTAAGCAACTGAAGGCCTCTCTCACATTGGCTAATGTTAATGTTCATGAGTCCACCATCAGGAGAACACTGAACAACAATGGTGTGCATGGCAGGGTTGCACGGAGAAAGACACTGCTCTCCAAAAAGAACATTGCTGCTTGTCTGCAGTTTGCTAAAGATCATGTGGACAAGCCAGAAGGCTGTTGGAAAAATGTTTTGTGGATGGATGAGACCAAAATAGAAATTTTGGTTTAAATGAGAAGCGTTATGTTTGGAGAAAGGCAAACACTGCATTCCAGCATAAGAACCTTATCCCATCTGTGAAACATGGTGGTGGTAGTATCATGGTTTGGGCCTGTTTTGCTGCATCTGGGCCAGGACGGCTTGCCATCATTGATGGAACAATGATTTCTGAATTATACCAGTGAATTCTAAAGGAAAATGTCAGGACATCTGTCCATGAACTGAATCTCAAGAGAAGGTGGGTCATGCAGCAAGACAATGACCCTAAGCACATAAGTCGTTCTACCAAAGAATGGTTAAAGAAGAATAAAAGTTAATGTTTTGGAATGGCCAAGTCAAAGTCCTGACCTTAATTCAATCGAAATGTTGTGGAAGGACCTGAAGCGAGCAGTTCATGTGAGGAAACCCACCAACATCCCAGAGTTGAAGCTGTTCTGTACGGAGGAATGGGCTAAAATTCCTCCAAGCCGGTGTGCAGGACTTCATTCATTCATTTCATTTGGTCGCCCTCAGGCGGGCAACCACCAGAGATTTCCAAATCTTGGGTCAGCCATCAATGAAGCTATCTCACTGGTGTGGGATGTTCCAGTGTTTCTCTTCAACGTGTCAATATATGTTGTTTTCGGTCTGCCTCTCTTCCGATGTCCGTGTGTAGGGTCCCAAAGCACCAGTTTCTGCGTGCTCAGCTCTGAATGGCGATAGCAGTGGCCAGCTAGTTGTAGTCTACGTGAAGCAATTTTATAACTGATTGCCAGTAGCTCACCATAGAGCTGCTCATTTGGTGTGTGGCTGCTCCAGTGGATATTTAAAACTTTCCGGAGCATTCTAGTGTATGACCCATTCAGTGATTTTTCTTGAGTCTCTGACAAAGTCCAGCTCTCACACCCATAAAGTAAAATTGATTCGATAGTGGCTGTGAAGAATCTAATTTTCAGACCTCTACTCATATTGGACTTCCATATTTTTGTCATACCATTCAGAGCTTGCCAGGCTTGTGCTTTTCTTACACTGATGTCTTTTTCTGAGCTATCAACCCATGACCCCAAGTATTTAAAATCGTCTTTCCATTCAAGTTCAGTACCATCTAATGTATGTATTGGATTAAGATCTTTAATGTTGTAAGCAAGTGATTTTGTTTTCTTAGCATTTAATCCAAGTCCTACTTTTTTACATTCTTTTTCCACTCTTAGCAGCAATTCCTGGGCTTGTTCAATCTCATCTGATAGTAAAGCTATGTCATCGGCAAAGTCTAAGTCAGTCAAAACTTCTTTAGGATGTCTTCGAGATCTTCTGGGGATGATGGTAAATCCCAGATCTTCTTCTAGACTATGCCTTAAGAAGAGCTATGGCTGGTAAAGAACGATTATGAATAGGAAAGGAGCTAGCGTATCACCCTGTAGTACTCCAGCAGTGATGTTAAACATCTCTGTTTCTCCATCTGGAGAGATCACTTTGGCCTTTGTGTTGGTGTACAGTTTCTCAATTGCTTGCAGTAGGTTTGGTGGAATCCCATAAGCTTTGAGAATACGCAACATTTTTCCTCAATGTATCGAGTCAAATGCTCTTTTGAAGTCAATAAAGGTTATTACAGCCTTGATGTTTTTAGCTTTGACTCCCTCTATTATTATTCTGAGTGTTAATATTTGGGCCACAGTTGATCTTTTGGGGTGGAAGCCGTTCTGATTTATTCTGAGTTGGTTGTCAATTACAACTCTAATTCGGTTTAAGATCAGCCGGTTAAACATTTTGGCTATTATACAGAGCAGGCTGATTCCCCTGTAGTTATCAGGCTTTGACAGCTCCCCAGATTTCGGCACAGAGACGATATTCATGAAGGACCATATATCGGGTCAGTCATTCTTAGTCAGAGCTTGATTGCAGAAGTCTAGACATATGTCATCAAAGTCGCATAGCTTGAATACTTCAGGAGGCAAGTCATCTGGCCCAGCTGCTTTCCCTATTTTTAATGAAGATTTCACTTTCCTAAACTCTTCCACGGTGAACAAGTTATCATTGATCTCAAGGTCTTCAAACATGTTTATAATTTCTTCATCTGGGTCTTCTACTTCTGGAGTATTACCAAGGAGATTCTTGAAATGGGAGAACCACACGTTCACCCATTGTTTAGGACATGATCCCGCTACTTGTCCTTCTTTAGCTCTTTTCCTACCAGTGATCTCATTTACTGTCCTCCATGCCTCGCCATATTTTTGGGCACCATGAGCTGCTTCAATGTTACGTATTTGTGCCTCGATTTCACCCTCCCTCACTTGATCGTACACTTGATATAAATTCCTAATTGCCTGAGACCAGGTTTCCTTATCTTCATCAGTGTTGGTGTTTTCATACTGTCTCTGAGCCATTAGTGCCTCCTGGCGGGCTGTAGCCACTCGTGTGTTTGATGACCTAAGAGATTCATTCCTTTTTGCTTTCCTAGGCAGGCATTCATCCATAGCTTGACAATTGGCTTTAACAAACTTTTCATACTTTACCCCATTATCCTCATCTTCCAGGATTTGGTACCTGTTTTTGACAGCAACTGTGTACTTCCGCTGCAACTCTAAATCAGTAGAGAACTGGTGCCAGTCATATTTTATCTTCTTGTCCGTCTTGGATGTTCTGAGGCAGGACTGATCAACAGTTACTGGAAGCGTTTAGTTGCAGTTATTGCTGCACAAGGGGGTCACACCAGATACTGAAAGCAAAGGTTCACATACTTTTGCCACTCACAGATATGTAATATTGGATCATTTTCCTCAATAAATAAATGACCAAGTATAATATTTTTGTCTCATTTGTTTAACTGGGTTCTCCTTATCTACTTTTAGGACTTGTGTGAAAATCTGATGATGTTTTAGGTCATATTTATGCAGAATTATAGAAAATTCTAAAGGGTTCACAAACTTTCAAGCACCACTATACGATACAATACGTACGATACAAGATGTATGATACAAGATGTACAATACAAGACGTACGATAAAATACATACAATACAAGACGTACGATACAGGACGTGCAATACAAGCCGTATGACACAATACGTACGACGCAATACGTATGACGCAAGATTTACGATGCAAGACATATGATGCAAGACGTTCGATCCAATACGTACGATACAAGACGTACGATGCAGTACATACAACACAAGACGTATGATACAAGATGCATGATTGATTATGTATAATACAATATGTAAGACACAAAACGTACAACGCAATACATATGATACAATACGTACGATACAACTCAATACAATAAAATATGTGCAATACAATACACATGATACAATAAGTATCATGCACAAGACGTGCAATCCAAGGCGTGCGATCCAATACGTATGATACAAAATGTACGATACAAAACATACGATAGAAGACGTACAATACAATACGTACGATACAAAGTGATCCCCCCCTTGTTCGTGGTATGTTTTTTTCACTACATCCAAATCATGATGGTGTAATAATAAAAACAAAACAGAATTAAATTACAACCAATTTACCATCTGTGAAATTATAGACCATAATGCAACAACCTGATCAGCAGCCATGAGTCCAGGCATGTTCATGCATGACATATCATATATACACAGGTTATAGTTCTACGGCATTCACACCCAACTTCAAGCCAATCCAAAGCAAGGATTAATTCATATTGTTATTTCCATATCGCATAAACATTCAAAGTTAAAAAAAAAATAAAACACATCAGGTTCTCTGGATCAGGTGTGTTCTTGTTTACTGATCCTGAGTGAGAACTGCTTCTCTTTAAACCGCAGTGAATAAAAGCTAACACCTCCATTTTATCCGTGTGTGTGTGCGCGCATATATGTATAGACTCTAAGAGTGTTCGGTTCACCGAGGTCAGGTATGTGACTCTCCTGCGTGAAAACTCTAGATTCACTCTCTCAGTCTCTCAGCATGAACCATGGCCTGACGGTGACAATGACAGGAGCAAGACACCAGAGACTGTGGGGGAATTTCAACCATCGCTGAATTCAAATACTGCTTTATCAACTTGTCCTCGCTCGGAAGAGTAGATATCTTCTGTAATTGCAATTCAGGAATTATGGATCCACATACTTGAGTACAAGTAATCAAAAAATGTTCAGTCCCAAGGCAAGAGGCTAAAATATGAGTGTTCATGAGAAGAGTCCATATGAACCCCTGTCTTGTGGCAGGCTTGTAGTACTCGAGTCCAGGACTCAGACTTGAGTCTGACTCATACCCTAATTTTAAGGACTCGTGACTTGACTTGGACTTGAGCACTGATGACTCGGACTTGGACTCGGACTCATGCATTAACTGCATTCAGACTCATAAATTGGAGACGAGGACTCGTATTTTTTCTTTATTTTTTGTAACATGCCACAATAATTTGGCGTAATATATGTATATCTAAGCCCTGTGATGACCTGGCGACTTGTCCAGGGTGTACCCCGCCTTTCGCCCGTAGTCAGCTGGGATAGGCTCCAGCTTGCCTGCGACCCTGTAGAACAGGATAAAGCGGCTAGAGATAATGAGATGAGATGAGATATGTATATCTACATTAATCTTTGTACTAATTTTGTGCAAGAGTGTCACACCTGTGCGCCTTGGCGCGTGCATCAGATAGACTCTTGGGCGCGCTCCGGACAGCGCATGCAACAAGTGGACTCTCGCACCATAAATGACTCGCACTTGCACAGGATTAAAGCGCAATCAGTGCACCTATATACAGTTAGGTCCATACATATTTGGACAGAGGCAACATTTTTCTAATTTTGGTTCTGTACATTACCACAATGAATTGTGAACAAAACAATCCAGATGCAGTTGAAGTTCAGACTTTCAGCTTTAATTCAGTGGGTTGAACAAAATGATTGCATAAAAATGTGAGGAACTAAAGCATTTTTTTAAACACAATCCCTTCATTTCAGGGGCTCAAAAGTAATTGGACAAATTAAATAATTGTAAATAAAATGTTCATTTCTAATACTTGGTTGAAAACCCTTTGTTGGCAATGACTGCCTAAAGTCTTGAACTCATGGACATCACCAGACGCTGTGTTTCCTCCTTTTTAATGCTCTGCCAGGCCTTTACTGCAGCAGTTTTCAGTTGCTGTTTGTTTGTGGGCCTTTCTGTCTGAAGTTTAGTCTTTAACAAGTGAAATGCATGCTCAATTGGGTTGAGATCAGGTGACTGACTTGGCCATTCAAGAATATTCCACTTCTTTGCTTTAATAAACTCCTGGGTTGCTTTGGCTTTATGTTTTGGGTCATTGTCCATCTGTATTATGAAACGCCGACCAATCAGTTTGGCTGCATTTGGCTGGATTTGAGCACACAGTATGTCTCTGAATACCTCAGAATTCATCCGGCTGCTTCTGTCCTGTGTCACATCATCAATAAACACTAGTGACCCAGTGCCACTAGCAGCCATGCATGCCCAAGCCATCACACTGCCTCCGCCATGTTTTACAGATGATGTGGTATGCTTTGGATCATGAGCTGTACCACGCCTTCACCATACTTTTTTCTTTCCATCATTTTGGTAGAGGTTGATCTTGGTTTCATCTGTCCAAAGAATGTTCTTCCAGAACTGTGCTGGCTTTTTTAGATGTTTTTTAGCAAAGTCCAATCTAGCCTTTTTATTCTTGAGGCTTATGAGTGGCTTGCACCGTGCAGTGAACCCTCTGTATTTACTTTCATGCAGTCTTCTCTTTATGGTAGATTTGGATATTGATATGCCTACCTCCTGGAGAGTGTTGTTCACTTGGTTGGCTGTTGTGAAGGGGTTTCTCTTCACCATGGAAATTATTCTGCGATCATCCACCACTGTTGTCTTCTGTGGGCATCCAGGTCTTTTTGCATTGATGAGTTCACCAGTGCTTTCTTTCTTTCTCAGGATGTACCAAACTGTAGATTTTGCCACTCCTAATACTGTAGCAATTTCTTGGATGGGTTTTTTTTCTGTTTTCGCAGCTTAAGGATGGCTTGTTTCACCTGCATGGAGAGCTCCTTTGACCGCATGTTTTCTTCACAGCAAAATCTTCCAAATGCAAGCACCACACCTCAAATCAACTCCAGGCCTTTTATCTGCTTAATTGAGAATGACATAACGAAGGAATTTCCCACACCTGCCCATGAAATAGCCTTTGAGTCAATTGTCCAATTACTTTTGGTCCCTTTATAAACAGGGTGGCACATGTTAAGGAGCTGAAACTCCTAAACCCTTCATCCAATTATAATGTGGATACCCTCAAATGAAAGCTGAAAGTCTGGACTTTATGTCCATGTCCATTATATAACTATAACTTGAATATGTTTCAGTAAACAGGTAAAAAAACAAAATTTGTGTCAGTGTCCAAATATATATGGACCTAACTGTAAAAACTGTGAAAACACACTTACTTTGCGAAGTATTGAATTGCATTGCTGACACATTACCGAGCTTTATTTCCTTGTTTGGTTTCCTGATCCCTGATTTCCTGTTTCTCGTCTTTGATTCTGCCGAGTCTACAATAACCTGTTTGTGTCTCGCTCGACCTATCACCTGTTTCACCATTTTATGATTTTGCCTGCCGTTCTGGATTGTTTACCATCTTCACTTGCATTAATAAACACACCTTCTGCACTTAAAGCCATCTCCCAACCATCTCTGACAGAATACTGTACTTCATACTCCCTGATAAAGAGAAGCACATTCACCTGTTCATACTCCATGTTCAGGAACAAACTAATGTTAATGGTGCTAAAATAGCCACCGTCAAATGGTGCAGTTGGAGTCTTGTTCTCGGACTCAACTCAGACTCGACTCAGATCAATAGTGGACTCGACTTGAATTATTTTTAATGACTTGACTCAGGGGCGGCACGGTGGTGTAGTGGTTAGCGCTGTCGCCTCACAGCAAGAAGGTCCGGGTTCGAGCCCCGTGGCCAGCGAGGGCCTTTCTGTGCGGAGTTTGCATGTTCTCCCCGTGTCCGTGTGGGTTTCCTCCGGGTGCTCCGGTTTCCCCCACAGTCCAAAGACATGCAGGTTAGGTTAACTGGTGACTCTAAATTGAGCGTAGGTGTGAGTGTGAGTGTGAATGGTTGTCTGTGTCTATGTGTCAGCCCTGTGATGACCTAGCGACTTGTCCAGGGTGTACCCCACCTTTCGCCCGTAGTCAGCTGGGATAGGCTCCAGCTCGCCTGCGACCCTGTAGAACAGGATAAAGCGGCTAGAGATAATGAGATGAATGAGATGAAACTTGACTCAGATTTAAACACTGGGGACTCGAGACTGGACTCGGAATCAAGGTTTAGTGACTTGACTACAACACTGTCTTGTGGTATTCACAGCTTTGGAAGTGGAAATTTTCTGAACGATCCGGAGGTCATGGAAGTTATTTTTATAAAATGTCAGAGGAAAATGTTACTATTCCTAACATCCCCATTTTTTCATTATGTTTTTGCATTTCCGCTTGTTAGCTTGTTAAATTGTTAACGTTAGCCAGAGCATCCATGTTGCTGTTGCCTAGTAGCCACGTTGTCACGATGATGCCCATTGAACACCAAGTGGCGTTCCCTTATTGTAATCATGAGCTCATGAGTTCCGCTTCAAGGCAGTGTTTTCTTTCAGTACTGAAAGATACAATCTTGTTTTGTGGGAAGGGATTTCCGAGCCTATTCGAGTGTACATTTGTCTCTGCCCAAATCCACAAAAGTGGCTTAAACCAGTAGAGCAGGAACATTCAACAGAAGGAAAGAGGATTTTCCTCTTTTCCTAGAATGTGCTTTTCATAAAACCAGATGCAAATCAAAGCCAGAAATAAGCAAAATCTCAAAAAACAGCTGATATAGGTAGCGCACGCTAACCCATATAGCACAAATGTTTCAAAATATGATTAAGACATACAGCTCAGGGCCTGTGTACTTTATGTCCTTCAGCAGAAAAAGCAACATCAAACAGACTGCACATCATAATACAGTATACTGAAATATCCATGCTCATCAGCGTTCAAGGTCAAACTGTACCGTAAAAGGTTTTGTGGTCTTATGAGATTAAACACACTGACGAGCTCCGTTAAACCTTTCTGCCATCATTATGGTTATTGTCATGAGCTGGATTTCAAATCCAGGGAAAAAAAAACATTCAGAAGTTTTAATTTTACTAATCTAATGGAAAATACTGTTCGGGCTAAAATGCTTATTTTTATTACATTTACAGAATTTAGGAAACACATTTTGGATTTGTGAAAAAAAAATATTGTTGTATATAATTGGCATTCAATTAGGAATACGAACACAAACCCAGAATTAAGGCAAAGAAAATAAATCATTTAATTAGGACAAATGAAATGGGGGTGCAATCTGTAAACAAATGCCTCAGCCTTAAAACTAAAGATTTAGTGATGATGATGATTATTATCTCATCTCGTCTCATTATCTGTAGCCGCTTTATCCTGTTCTACAGGGTCGCAGGCAAGCTGGATCCTATCCCAGCTGACTACAGGCGAAAGGCGGGGTACACCCTGGACAAGTCGCCAGGTCATCACAGGGCTGAAACATAGACACAGACAACCATTCACACTCACATTCACACCTACGGTCAATTTAGAGTCACCAGTTAACCTAACCTGCATGTCTTTGGACTGTGGGGGAAACCGGAGCACCCGGAGGAAACCCACGTGGACACGGGGAGAACATGCAAACTCCGCACAGAAAGGCCATTGAACCCAGACCTTCTTGCTGTGAGGCGACAGCGCTAACCACTACACCACCGTGGCACCCACGATTATTATTATTATTATTGTTATTCCTACATATTTGACTGACAGAAGCGAGTCAAAATAATTTTAACTTCTTGTTTTTTTTCTTCATGCTTTACCCTGAGAGTTACCCTGTGCATTTTGCCTTTTATGGAGTTTTGAGGGCGCTGCTTTATGCAAATGAGCTGTGTCAGGAATGTGCTTTGCATTTACAGTGGATATAAAAAGTGTACACACCCCATTAAAATGATAGGTTTTTCCGATTTAAAAAAATGAGACCACGATAAATAATTTAAAAAACTTTTCCCACTTTTAATATGACCTATAACCTGTACAATTCAATAGAAAAACAAACAAATTTGTTAGGGGGAAAACATGTGCACACCCTTGAACTAATACTTTGTTGAAGCACCTTTTGATTTAATTGCAGCATTCAGTCTTTTTGGGTTCACACCTGCCATCAATTAAAATGACTCTGATTAACCCCAAATAATGTTCTGACATTTACTCAGTTGCATCCTCCAGCAAAAGCCAGGGTTCACAGGTGCTTACAAAGCATCAAAGGGATCTCGTTGTTGAAAGGTATCAGTCAGGAGAAGGGTACAAAAAAAATTCAATGGCATTAGATATACCATGGAGCACAGTGAAGACAGGCATCAAGAAGTGGAGAAAATATGGGACAATAGTGATATTACCGAGAACTGGACGCCCCTCCAAAATTGATGAAAAGACAAGACAAAAACTGGTCAGGGAGGCTGCCAAGAGGCCTACAGCAACACTGAAGGAGCTGCAGGAACTTCTGGCAAGTACTGGTTGTGTACTACATGTGACAACAATCTCCTGTATTCTCCATACGTCTGGACTATGAGGTAGGGTCAAAGAAAAACATCCAGGCCCGGCTAAATTTTGCAAAAAAAATACATCAACTCTCCCAAAAGCATGTGGGAAAATGTGTTATGGTCTGATGAAGCCAAAAGTTGAACTTTCTGGCCACAATTCCAAAAGGTATGTTTGGTGCAAAAACAACACTGCGCATCACCAAAAGAACACCTTACCCACGGTGAAGCATGGTGGTGGCAGCATCATGTTTTGGGGTTGTTTTTCTTCAGCTGGAACAGGGGCTTTAGTCAAGATGAAGGGAATTATGAACAGTTCTAAAGTCCAGCCAATTTTGGCCCAAAACCTTCAGGTGTCTGCTCGAAAGCTGAAGATGAAGAGGAATCTCATATTTCAGCATGACAATGACCCCAAGCATACATTGAAATCAACAAAAGAATGGCTTCACCAGAAGAAAATTAAAGTTTTGGAACGGCCCAGCCAGAGCCCAGACCTAAATCCAAATGAAAATCTGTGGGGTGACCTGAAGAGGGCTGTGCACAAGAGATGCCCTCGCAATCTGAACAGATTTGGAGCGCTTTGGCAAGGAAGAGTGGGCAAATATTGCCAAGTCTAGACATGGCAGGCTGATCGACTCCGACCCAAAAAAACTGAATGCTGTAATTAAATCAAAAGGTGCTTCAACAAAGTATTAGTTTAAGGGTGTGCACACTTATGCAACCAGCTTATTGTAAGTTTTTTACTTTTTATATTTTTCCCCCAAACAGATTTGTTTGTTTTCCAACTGAATTGTACAGGTTATAGGTCACATTAAAGGTGGGGAAATTTTTGAAATTATTTATCGTGGTTTCATTTTTTTACATCAGAAAATGTAGTGGGGTTTTCACACACAACAGTCTCTAGAGTTTACACAGAATGGTGCGGAAAACAAAAAAAAAACATTGAGTGAGTGAGCGGCATTTCTGTGGGTGGAAACAAACATGTTGATAAGAAAACTCAAAGGAAAATAGACAGATTGGTTCGAGACTTTTTGCCAGGAAGGACATAGTAACTCATATAATCACTCTTTAGAACCGTGGTGAGCAGAAAAGCATCTCAGCATGCAACAGAAAACAGAAGATCATATTGGGTTCCACTCCTGCAGCCAAAAACAGGAATCTTAGAATCAAGTGGCCGGTGAGTGCAAAGTTGTAATAATTTGTTTACTGTTAGTGGTGTACAGTAAGCGGCCATGTTGATCTGATGTCATGTGGAATTTGGGGTTGAAGAAGCCTTTTCTTGAGCTTCCTCGCCAAATATCAGAAGTTCCGAGTTACCAGATTGAGTGCGACGCAGAGAATCTGTCAGACCAGAATCACAATCACAGTGTGTTCAAATTCCATGAACAGCAGTAACATCCTCACGAAGGTCCAACAGAGACTGAAGTACAGACGCTGAGTCAGCGACATCACAAAGAGAAAACATGGACAGATTGGAATCAAGGTTTTAACAATAATCAGGAAAAGTGCAATAAAACCTGTCTCTCACTCAGGACATGCAATAATTCAACCTCTTGTCTCTGGTGGACTTTAAAATGATCACCAAAATCAGCAGTTTCACAATCGGCCACTAAACTTCAAGCACTGCTGCATATTTCTTTCTTTTTTTTCCCTTCCCCCAGACCTGAAGGATTTGCACCGAGAATTGAGGAAATTTAGTCGAGAACTGTTTTCAATCCAGGTCATCCCTAAGGGCTGAAGCCTGGCGTGTTCCTGCATCAACACTGAGGTGTAGAGCTGAGCTTTTCCTGCAGGTGGTGAGGGAATGTGTCGAGTGAATAAACCCAAGAGATAAGACGTCTCACCGATCTCTCTGCTCTCCTCTCCATACACAGCAGATGGCCGCCTGACATCAATATGGCTAACTTCAGCTAATGAAAAGCCTCTATAATGGAGCTGACACAGTGGGTTTATGGGTAATGGCCGCGGTGTCCGATATGGATGACGTGGCAGCAGTTAACACTCCTGATGTTACACTACTCATCCCGCTGTTCATTCTGATCACGCCTCCACTATAATGGGTTTATATTAATTAACCAGTTTACTGATGAAGCTCTGACTGTTGGATGGTGTGTGTGTGTGTGTGTGTGTGGCAGATGGTCTTTGAAAACAGGGAACATGAGTGGGCCAGAGAGTCAGGACCGTGATAGAAGAAAGATGGAGAGAATGGACAGAAAAATACTATCCATCCATCCATCCATCCATTATCTATAGCCACTTATCCTGTCCTAGGGTCGCAGGCAAGCTGGAGCCTATCCCAGATGACTATGGGCGAGAGGCGGCGTACACCCTGGACAAGTCGCCAGGTCATCACAGGGCTGACACAGAAAAACACCATTATCTCATCTCATCTCATTATCTCTAGCCGCTTTATCCTTCTACAGGGTCGCAGGCAAGCTGGAGCCTATCCCAGCTGACTACGGGCGAAAGGCGGGGTACACCCTGGACAAGTCGCCAGGTCATCACAGGGCTGACACATAGACACAGACAACCATTCACACTCACATTCACACCTACGCTCAATTTAGAGCTACCGATTAACCTAACCTGCATGTCTTTGGACTGTGGGGGAAACCGGAGCACCCGGAGGAAACCCACGCGGACACGGGGAGAACATGCAAACTCCACACAGAAAGGCCCTCGCCGGCCCCGGGGCTCGAACCCGGACCTTCTTGCTGTGAGGCGACAGCGCTAACCACTACACCACCGTGCCGCCCTAACACCATTATTATTATTATATTATTATTATTAAATAATTTACAAATTATTCTAAAAGGGAAACAGTATTATGATAAAACATTTTAATAATAATAATAATTTTCTAAGAATTTTATTGTATTTTATTATGATACTTTTTTACTTTTCTAGAATAATGTATAACTTGTTAAAATATAAAAATAAGCATGTAAGTAATAATTATAACTTAAGAAGAAGAAGAAGAAGAAGAAAAAGACGTTATAATTATTACTTATATTTTATTTTTATATTTTAACAAGTTATAAATTATTCTAAAAAGTAAAACTATTATTTTTTTTATTTTCATATGTAAAGAATCAATGCATTTAATATAAAAAGTAAAAAGTTATTATAATATTAATAGACTATTATTATTATTATTATTATTATTATTATTAACATTTTTATTTTAATATTTTAACAAGTTTTAAATTATTCTAAAATAGTAAAAAGTATCATGACAAAAATACAAGAAAATTATTAGAAATTATTATTATTATTATTGTTGTTGTTGTACAATTAAAAGATGTTTTGCATTGTGTTGAATGTGTCCTCGTCTTCTCAGCGTATCAGCGTGTATCAGCGTTGAGGCTGTAATGTTGTACAGCAGTATCTCGCTCCCCAGAGCCCCATCCCTCATGTTTCCATGCACTGTAATGAAATAGCTGGAGATAAGTCGTCCCCTGGGTCTTCATTGTATCTTGAATGCCAGTATAATGTGATTAAAAGCAGTGATCATGCTGGCTATCACCCTGAGTCTATTCGCTGTGAAAGGCTGTTCATTTAAGTCTATGAAGTGGATAAAGTGTCACGGAGCGCAGCAGTCAATAGGTCAGATCAAATCAGAGCATCCATTAGATCAGTACATTCCACCGGAACACTAATCCCCAACCAAAACCTTTTATTTTACAGACACTAATTGAGTCAAGGGATGAAAAATACGATGTTCCTGAGCTTCTGTGACAATCCTGTAACAGTTGTTCAGACTCGGAGCTGTGTCCTGTGTTTAGAACTGGCAGGAGATTTACTGAAATACACCAAACATCATCACGTGCCGAATTCAGGCATAAAAGAAGTCCCGACTACAGAGTGACGTACTGTACAAGAGTCGGGAGCCAATCATGGGACAGAGATTTGGCATGAAGGTATTATACTTATGAGAGTGTGTTATACACTAACATGCTCCATAACTCTCACTGATTGACAATAATATTGAAGTGGCATGGCCAGACATGTCATGTACACATTATATCATTACAAAAAAGAAAAAAAAAATCTTGTAGCTGGTTCTAAGCGATATGGCTATAGCTGCAAGTCACGAGAATTAGCATTTTAGGATTTTTTACACATTAACATGGTTGCAACCCTGAAATCAGGATGACAACAGATCGGTAATTAAGCTCAGCTAATATTGAAGTAAATTAGATAAACTTTATGTGCATGAGCACTGTCAAGAACAGCCGTAGATATACTTTCTTGTATTCTTATTTAGCAAATTAGCCCTGATTTTATTTATTTATTCTTAACATTTTCTTAATTTGAAGTCCTGTTCATGTCCGGAAAAGGCTACTGAAAAAAGCTAGCATGGCAGCACGCACATCTCGACGTGATTGTTGATGATTTGTTGTCCTGATCCAAATGAAGGCGTGTAAAGGGCAACAAACCAGGTGAAAAAGAAACATTTTACTGACAGGATACCGTTGATTTTTGTTGCTCTTCAAGCGGCAGTCAGTGCTTTTTCCGACAGACATTTACATCGTCCAGCTTGCTAGCCACAGACTCGCTCTGCGATTCCTGACACTATTGTCCATCATCTCGAACCTAGTGAGTGACAGCAAGCTGATTCATTGTCATTGTGGAATTTGTTTCAGATGTAAAGTTCATCTCATCTCATCTCATTATCTCTAGCCGCTTTATCCTTCTACAGGGTCACAGGCAAGCTGGAGCCTATCCCAGCTGACTACGGGCGAAAGGCGGGGTACACCCTGGACAAGTCGCCAGGTCATCACAGGGCTGACACATAGACACAGACAACCATTCACACTCACATTCACACCTACGCTCAATTTAGAGTCACCAGTTAACCTAACCTGCATGTCTGTGGACTGTGGGGGAAACCGGAGCACCCGGAGGAAACCCACGCGGACACGGGGAGAACATGCAAACTCCGCACAGAAAGGCCCTCGCCAGCCATGGGGCTCGAACCCAGACCTTCTTGCTGTGAGGCGACAGCGCTAACTACTACACCACTGTGCCGCCAGATGTAAAGTTGTCATTTGAAACTCATATCGATAACTTTACCCAGATAGCTTTCTTTCAGGGCGGCACGGTGGTGTAGTGGTTAGCGCTGTCGCCTCACAGCAAGAAGGTCCTGGGTTCGAGCCCCGGGGCCGGCGAGGGCCTTTCTGTGTGGAGTTTGCATGTTCTCCCCGTGTCCGCGTGGGTTTCCTCCGGGTGCTCCGGTTTCCCCCACAGTCCAAAGACATGCAGGTTAGGTTAACTGGCGACTCTAAATTGACCGTAGGTGTGAATGTGAGTGTGAATGGTTGTCTGTGTCTATGTGTCAGCCCTGTGATGACCTGGCGACTTGTCCAGGGTGTACCCCGCCTTTCGCCCGTAGTCAGCTGGGATAGGCTCCAGCTTGCCTGCGACCCTGTAGAAGGATAAAGCGGCTAGAGATAATGAGATGAATGAGATGAGCTTTCTTTCATCTCAGAGATATTGCGAAGATAAGAAATGTAATGTAACTACATGATGCAGAAAAACTTGTTCATGCTTTTGTTACCTCCAGGTTGGATTATTGTAATGCCCTACTGTCTGGATGTTCCAATAAGTGCATAAACAAGCTCCAGTTAGTTCAAAATGCAGCAGCAAGAGTTCTTACTCCAAGTTCTTCCCATGCCATGTGGCAGCACCAATCTCCGTAGACCTCAGCCTCTCACATAGCTAGGGTTACAGTGGGGGGCTAGTCCTCTGGTAACCGAGAGAGTTTGACTCCCCACTTGTATCTGTATTGTAGCGTGCCTTGCCAGATGGCAGTAGGTACCATTTTTATGAGGGCCTTTGGTATGACCCAACTGTGAGTAGAACTCGCGATCTCCTGATCGAGAGGCAGACACACTAACCACTAGGCCAACTCACGGTAAGAATCCGTACTAGAACTAGAAAATATGACCACATCACCCTTGTCATAGCCACATTGGCTCCCAATCAAATTTCATATTGTTTATAAAATACTACTACTGACCTTTAAAGCACTGAATGGCCTTGCGCCACAGTGAACTTCTGGTCCTTTATGACCCGTTATGTCTACTTAGATCAAAAGGTGTAGGCTATCTGCTGGTACCTCGTATAGTGAAGGCTACATCAGGGGTCAGAGCCTTTTCTTACAAAGCCCCACAGTTATGGAACAGCCTTCCAAGTAGTGTTCGGGAATCAGACACAGTCTCAGCATTTAAGTCTAGGCTGAAAACATATCTGTTTAGTTGACAGTATAGTGGCTGCTGCTTTATGTCCCGGGGCTCCCTCATGCCTGTGTTACCTTCTGGCTCTCCCCTTTTAGTTATGCTGTCATAGTTAGTTTTGCCGGAGTCCCTGCTTGCACTCAGCGCAAAACGTATACTGTTCCTACTTATCAGGTGACATTGGGCATACCTAACAACCTGTGTTTTCTCTCTCTTTCTCTTTTCCTCCCCTTCCCCCCACTCTGTCTGTCCCTCTGAGTTACATGTCAATCCTGAGATCGAGACGCTGACCTCTTCTGCTCCTCGGACCTGCCTGATCCATCCTGATGCCCTACGTCTGGCTGGAGTCTCATCACATCGCTCCTGTAGAGGACGGACCCATATGGACAGTTGAAAGTCACACCTGGAGGACGCTCTGGACTCTTACAGCAATGCTTTTATGGCTGAGGACTACAGTTGACTTGCTAACTTTAGGACTGCAAGTTGTCATGAACAGTTTTGCACTCAAGTTTCCATCAATGAACAGTTTATAACCTCAACGAAACTGACTTCATGTTAAAACAGTTAAAAATATTATAATCACGTTGTCTGTTATCACCCAAATGAGGATGGGTTCCCTTTTGAGTCTGGTTCCTCTCGAGGTTTCTTCCTCATGTCGTCTGAGGGAGTTTTTCCTTGCCACTGTTGCCACAGGCTTGCTCATTGGGGATCGATTAGGGATAAAATTAGCTCGCGTTTAAAGTCATTAAAATTCTGTAAAGCTGCTTTGCGACAATGTCTATTGTTAAGAGCGCTATAAAAATAAACTTGGCTTGACTAGTCAATCATAATCACTAACAGGAAGTTAAGAGGCCTTGGCAAGATAAGAGACATTTTGGAAGTTTCAGCACCTCTGAATTAATAATCTAAGTGAGTGCATGTAAATTTTTGACCTGTATGCATAATTTTGACCCTGTGTTGATTTCAGAAAACCCAAAATAAATTAAACCTTCTGCACCAAATTCATGTTTTTTTTCTATTAACCCCTTGGCTGCCACCCATAATTAATTGTAATGTGCCGGGTATATAGGACAAAAATAGGTCAAAATTGGGATAGTTTGATAATCTTTCTCTAACTTGTTCAGAACTTTATATTTTTAATATTTGTATAGAAAAATCTTCAAAAATATGGAATCAATTTTGTGCCAAAATGTTCATACAATACTTTTGAAATATCAAACAAAAACGACAAATCAAAATACAAAAAAAAGTCAATTTTTTTAGACTGGCAAACAAATTATTCGTGTAATCGTGCAAAATATCAGTCTATTACTCTTCAGAAACCTTTTATTTTTGTTCCTCGTCTTTCTCAGTTTTGTTTGACGTAATTTATTTTGGTTGCGATTCCAGCTTTCTCGTTTGCGCTCCCTGACTTTTTGCTTGCAGTTCTGGCACAAACTTGACGTGTGGGTGGGCTGTCCAGGAATGCATTCCCATTGGCTAACTTGTGTTTGACTGACAGCTACGCTCAGCCATTCCCTACTCGGATTCTGGCGGACTGTTTGACGAGTGACCGATCCATTGACGGTAAACAAGGATCGAGTGGACTTCAGTGGTGACTATGATACTGAAGTTACACTTTGTTGAATTAATTCAGTATCATAGTCGCCACTGAAGTCCACTCCATCCTTGTTTACCGTCAATGGATCGGTCACTCGTCAAACAGTCCGCCAAAATCTGAGTAGGGAATGGCTGAGCGTAGCTGTCAGTCAAACACAAGTTAGCCAATGGGAATGCATTCCTGGACAGCCCACCCACACGTCAAGTTTGTGCCAAAACTGCAAGCAAAAAGTCAGGGAGCGCAAACGAGAAAGCTGGAATCGCAACCAAAATAAATTACGTCAAGCAAAACTGAGAAAGACGTGGAACAAAAATAAAAGGTTTCTGAAGAGTAATAGACTGATATTTTGCACGATTACACGAATAATTTGTTTGCCAGTCTAAAAAAATTGACTTTTTTTTGTATTTTGATTTGTCGTTTTTGTTTGATATTTCAAAAGTATTGTATGAACATTTTGGCACAAAATTGATTCCATACAAAAACACTGTTGTAGAGTAAAAATAACTTTAGTAATCAAAAACAACTTTAAAAAAACAGGTCTTGTCAATGAGAACCTGTCCATAAACATGAATTACTCGTACTTGAAAACACAACATACACCAAGTAACTGGGTACCATTTTTATGATGGTCTTTGGTATGACCCAATTGTGAATAGAACTCCCAAGTGAGCGGCAGACACACTAACCACTAGGCCAACTCACAGTAATGTGCCGCTGTGAAGTGAAAGTAATGTGCCATGTAAGGTACATAAAAGGAGGCATTCATGACGAGTAGAGTACGTCATAAGGCACAGCGGTAAAATATTTCATGATGTACATGACTCGTCCAAGGGCATTGAAGGGGTTAAAGAAATATGTTGTACAATCATTTCACCACAGAAAAAGAACAGTTCAGAGAAATCATTGAAAGCCCAATATTGCCATGACATTCATATCCAAGATGACATTCATGTCACCGTATGTAAATTTCTGACCACAACTGTAAATTAACTGGATATGAGCAATCATGCACTCTGATTGGCTACTCTACTACTAGGCTATCAGCTCATATATCATGAGTAGAGAAAAACAAAATGACAGAGCGTGTTGCTGAACCAACCAAGGAAGAAATAAAAACTCGACCTGAAAACAAAACCCCCACAGTTGTTTTGAAGTATTCAAAAGAAACAGCTAAAATAATATAGTTTTTGTTTGGTTGGTTGGTTCATTGTTGTTGTTTTTTGTTTGTGTGTTTGTTTGTTTTTTCCCCAATATCGCCTGTTCCACACTCCAGCCCAGTAGGTGGTGGTAATGTACCTTTAAATTGATTTGCCAACTTAACTGCCAAAAAACCCTAAAGAAGAAGAAGAGGAAGAATACCCCATAAATACAAAAAAATAAGCAAAACAAACAAAAAAAATATGGAATGAAAGTATTTGATGATAAGAATGTATCTTTTTTTTCAAGAATTATTATTATAACATTTTTCACAAACTGCTCCTGCCAGTTTGTGTGCATGCTAAGCGGAAATGATTTTGTCAGATGTTTTGTATAAAGTTTTTATTTATTGAATTTGCAAAAAATAAAAATAAAAATGCTCTATTTCTCAAAATCCAGTGAATATGGATAGAATAAAACAGTTATTCCACTCAATCTCATCATACATGGATTATAGCCAACTCGGTGCTATGTGCCTCGTCAGCTATCAGCTCATGTACAACTCGATTTAGTGGAATAACTGTTACATATTTATTAGCGGAGCTCCTGATGAGTTTATGAGCAAAATATTTGCAAGGGCACAAAATCAACCTGAATAGAATAATATTATCGCACTATGAATGAACCATCAAATTGTATCGTGTCATGTTTTTCACATCAATAAATCACTGCATTGTCTTGTGACAGTGAGAACAATAATGAGATAAACATCATAGTTACAAATACATGTTTATTCCTTTCTTTGACACCACATGCCATGTGCCAGAAACAACACCACCACATTTATTATGGTATGAGTCTGCTGGGTGCCTGGTGGACAGCAGTGAACCAGCGCTTTCACTTTACATCAGTACTGTACAGTTACAATCCAAATATCACACTTGATGTGTCAAATAGTTGTCTGGTTTCATCTGTCATGTCCAAGCAGGTGCAGCACCATTAGGACTAATTACCATGCACCTGTTTCTGATTAGAGTGCAATCACAGCGCATACATATGGTATAAGGGCTCTCAGTAATACACAGACTTTGCGAAAGCCTTGTATTTTGTGTCACTTTTCTGGTTTTGACTCTGTTTGTGTTTTTGGACTGTGAGTATTGTATTCCCTCCAGAGGGGAACCTTCAGGGCCTTCTTGGCATTGAGAAAAGGCCCAAACATATCAGCATTTCAAATGTTATATTGAATTTCTTTCATTCTTTACTTTCTTTCAAAATTTCATTCTAATTATTGTCTTCTAATTCTAGTTTGGCCTCATTTTCTATCAAATTTGCTTCAGAAATGAAAGGGTTACTGTCCTGAAAACATTAAAATCAAGTTATCCAATGAGATTTTTTTGTTTGTTGGTTCTAGGCTGACCGGTTAGTGGCCTAGTGGTAGCGTGTCCGCCTCTCGATCGGGAGATCGTGAGTTCTATTCACGGTCGGGTCATACCAAAGACCATCATAAAAATGGTACCTACTACCATCTGGCAAGGCACGCTGCAATACAGATGTGAGTGGAGAGTCAAACTCTCATGGTTACCAGAGGACTAGCCCCCCTCTGTAACCCTAGCTATGTAATAGGCGAGAGGCCGAGGGCTGTGAAACGGAGATCGGCGCCACCCCTGATGCGCCACTTGGCGTGGAAAAGGGAAGGACAGGACAGGGGGTTCTAGGCTGAGAAGAGTTTAGAGCTGGCTCACTCACTGGTGAGGACTTCATTGCCAGGACAGAAGGCCATGGCAGTGTATGTTTATGTAGGAAGTGACAGATGAATTAACCAATCAGATATTGAATTATAGTGGGCAGGACCAAAAATGTATCACCCTAGGCCTTCTTGAAGGCCAACACAAGCTTAACTGCAAGTCGGAGAGAAAGTAGCACAGGCTAATGACCAAGAAACTAAGATTCCTGTCTCCAGATTCTTCTTCCACGCACATGTAGCAATATCATAATTTCATATGAATAAAATTTTGTGGGTTTTTTTTTGGTGAACTTCCTCAAATCCATCTTGGGTTCCATTAATGGTTCCACAATTGTTACTGATGGGGCGTTAATTAATCTAACACACTTGTGGACATTATCGTGTTTGGGATGTCTGCAAAGGGGGAAGCTGACTTTCTGAATCCTGCATGGACAATATTCATTAATACAGGAAAATATATCATCTCATCTCATCTCATCTCATCTCATTATCTCTAGCTGCTTTATCCTGTTCTATAGGGTCGCAGGCAAGCTGGAGCCTATCCCAGCTGACTACGGGCGAAAGGCGGGTACACCCTGGACAAGTCGCCAGGTCATCACAGGGCTGACACATAGACACAGACAACCATTCACACTCACATTCACACCTACGCTCAATTTAGAGTCACCAGTTAACCTAACCTGCATGTCTTTGGACTGTGGGGGAAACCGGAGCACCCGGAGGAAACCCACGCGGACACGGGGAGAACATGCAAACTCCACACAGAAAGGCCCTCGCCGGCCACGGGGCTCGAACCCAGACCTTCTTGCTGTGAGGCGACAGCACTAACCACTACACCACCATGCCGCCCCTACAGGAAAATATTTTTTTTATTTTTTCCAAGATATGATGTTTCTTTTTTGATGTAAGAAAGTTTTGACACACATTTGCTATTTGTATCGGATCACATCCGTAAATTAGCTTTGTAAAATTCCATGTGAAAAGTTGAGTGTTTCTCTGAGTAGCCATTTGGCTGGGTGCTAACTGGTGTATTATGTTGTAGGGATGCCAGAATCCTTTCCCTTGTCTCCTGTTGATCGCCCTGGCATTCATTGCTTTCCAGGTATGTTTGCCTGACCGTATTAAGAAAACTCCTAAGATCTGTCATATTTTATTCATTACCGTATGGTTTATTTAATTTATTGTACATTGTAAACTACACAACATGATCAACATTAAAGCTAGATGGCCTTTCGATTTCATAAAATCGGTGAAATTTAGTTCCCTCTGACATTTGGTAATTGTGATATATGTTTATTTCTGCAATATCTAATAAAAAATAATCTCAGGCCATTCTGTGGCTGGGAAGTTATTTAATTTGAGGGGATTCCTGACCAAATAATGTGCATGAAATCGCTCACTTCACACAGTCAAGCAGACAGAGGAAGTCCGTGTGCGCATGCGCAGGTTTACCTTCTTCTTTTGGGTTTTACGGCAGCTGGCATCCACAGTGTTGCATTACTGCAATCTACAGGTTTACCTTTGAGCGTGCACTGACAGTTCCATCATTCTGTCGCTAAACGAATAGCTGATCACACCGAGGTGCTCACTGAGCGCCGATATTTATTAGTTTGGTCCTGTGTTTTCTTTCCTTCGTATATAACATAACGTCTTTTCTTCTCGCTTTCCATTACTGTAGTCAGTCTTTCATGTTTCATTCGCATCCTCCATTTTTCTCTCCTGTTTCCAATTTGTATCCCACAATGCCTTGAGTGAATGGGGAAAGCCCACCACGTCATGCATGACGTAGTATCTGGAATTGGGTCATGGTGAAGCAGGAAAAAATAGCGGAGAATTTAGATCCACGTGGCCCTGAAGTCATTAATTGTTCTGGGGTTTTTTATGAATAAAATTGGAAGTCTGTGATTCGAATTCAGTAGCTTTTGGTCCACTAAACAAAAATAATTGGATATCAGGGAAAATTATTTTTATGACCTAAACTTGAAAAATCTGAAAGGCAGTCTACCTTTAAGTATTTGTTTCCCTGTGTAATTTACTTCGTTACTTTTAAAATCAACATCAACAATTACAAGCAACGGAGTGACCTGGCAACCTGCCGCTAATCCCTTGCAAAATTCCTTGTCCTGTTGCTTTTTTGGTGTCTGGCTAAGTTTTAGCTGAGCTGAAGTCTCAGCTCTAATAATAGCAGTTCGCCGCTGTGTATGCGGCACAGTGGTGTAGTGGTTAGCACTGTCGCCTCACAGCAAGAAGGTTCTGGGTTCAAGCCAAGTGGCTGATGGGGGCCTTTCTGTGTGGAGTTTGCATGTTCTCCCCGTGTCTGCATGGGTTTCCTTCAGGTGCTCCGGTTTCCCCGACAGTCCAAAGACATGCGGTTAGGTTAACATGGGGTGGCGTTGGGCTGAAGTGCCCTTGAGCAAGGTACCTAACCCCTAACTGCTCCCTGGGTGCTGTAGTATGGCTGCCCACTGCTCTGGGTGTGTGTGTGTGTGTTCACTGCTTCAGATGGGTTAAATGCAGATGATGAATCTAACTGTGCTTGAGTGTGCATGTGACAAAGTTTTTTTTTTTCTCATTCCCTCTGATATCCTGCCTGTGCCTCACTCCACCACTGCCTGTTTTTCGACTCCGCCTTTGTCTCTGTTTTGAATCTGTTTGCTAGCGTGCTTTCAATAAAACTCTTCCTGGAAAACTCTTACAGCCGTCTATCGCCCTTACATGACAGAAACCATCAACTGTCCAACAAGCGAGTGGACTAATACAACTGTTTTAACTCATTTTATATCAAAATCAATATTTTTAGTAAACTGTGTTAGTAAATAATCCCATGTTATTTGTTTTGAAAAGTAAATTAAAAAAGTGCTGGATAAAAACTCATTTATTTTATGGAAATAAAGATACAAATTTTGTTGTCTGGAGGTCAAGTGCTGCCTTGCACTTAAGATCGGGTTCCCTGTGGTGGTACAGGGTGGTACAAGCCATCAAAAAATCATCCATATATTATCTGTAACCGCTTATCCTTTGTAGGGCCACAGACAAGCTGGAGCCTATCCCAGCTGACTATGGGCGAGAGGCAGGGTACACCCTGGACCAGTCACCAAATCATCACAGCGTTGACACATAGAGACAAACAATTCACACCCACGGTCAATTTAGAGCCACCAATTAGCCTAACCTACATGTCTTCGGGGAAAACCAGAGGAAACCCATGCAGACAACATGCAAACCCCACACAGAAAGGCCCCCGTTGGCCACTGGACTCAAATCCAGAACCTTCTTGCTGTGAGGTGACAGTTCTAACCACTACACCACCGTGCCACCCCATCAAAAATCAGGTTGATGCATTACTACCGTCTCTTAAGTAACGAGTTACGCTATAATTCAATGTCATGTCCTAATTTCCATTGAAGGTTACACAAACCTTTCAGTAATTTTCCTGAGAAAGCCATGTATTTGAGTAATCTTAACCACAGGCTGTAATAGTAGGAGTCTTTAGATGGAGGTGACAGGTGTATTTTGTCTCCTGTCACTCTCACGCAGTGTGTGGAGGACATGTGGCAGCTCCACTTACCGTCCTGACCCTGCTTTTGGAGTGGCTGGAGGGGGAAGTGGACCTGTCACATTGTCCTTTATGCTCTCCAAACGGGACAAAATACACCTGTCACATCATCCTGAGTCGCTGCTTTTACACCTCCGACATCTGGGATTTTATTCATTATTTTTGTTCTGCACTTTTTTTTTTTTTGTCTATCACAGCCAGTCCAGGTCAGTGCAATTAGATGGTCTGTGTTAGAGCAGCTATTCTGACAGGCCAGTCATTAGAAGTGAAGTGAACCTAAACTATCAGTGTGCCGTTCCCTTCATCTCTTAAATTGGAGCTTTGAAGCCGAAGCCTGATGAACTGCTGATGAGTGGGAGCTCTGACAGACTCCTTATTCACCTTATTCCTTCTTTTTAATATTCCAGCAGCACGAGAATGAATAAAGAGAGAAAGACAGGGACGGGCTGCGAGGAACACATGTACACCTGGACATTTATGCAGTTATCCGGTTAGCCAATCACGTTGCAGCATGCATCAAATCATACATAGACAGGTCAAGCCCTTCAGGTACAGTTCTGTGTGTGTTGATAAGAGAGGTCAGAGGAAAATGGACAGATTGGTTTGAGATTTTTTGCCAGGAAGGATATCGTAACTCATGTAATCACTCTTTACAACCGTGGTGAGCAGAAAAGCATTTCAGCATACACAAAACATCAAATCTTCAGGTGGATAAGCTACAACAGTAGAAAACCACATTGCGTTCCTCTCCTATCAGCCAAGAACAAGAATCTGTGGCTATCATGGTTGAAAAATCACCTGGTGTTCTTTTCCAGTCTTCAACAGTCCAGAGCCTGTATCCATTAGGGCCTCAGATTCTCGTTCTTGACTATAAATTTAAACATTACCGTACGTTACGTACGTACGTAAGATCGCGGATACAAGCGGCTGAAATGAGTTTCCTTCGCAGGGTGGCTGGGCGCTCCCTTAGAGATAGGGTGAGGAGCACAGTCACTTGGGAGGAGCTCGTTGTAGAGCCGCTGCTCCTCCATATCGAGAGGAATCAGCTGAGGTGGCTCGGGTATCTCTTTCGGATGCCTCCTGGACGCCTCCCTGGGGAGGTGTTCCAGGCATGTCCCCCCGGGAGGAGGCCCCGGGGAAGACCCAGGACACGCTGGAGGGACTATGTCTCTCGGCTGGCCTGGGAACGCCTCGGTGTTCTTCCCGAGGAGCTGGCCGAGGTGTCTGGGGAAAGGGAAGTTTGGGCTTCCATGCTTAGACTGCTGCCTCCGCGACCCGGTCCCGGATAAAGCGGAAGAAGACGAGACGAGACGAGACGAGACGTACGTACTGCCTACATAAAATAGAATTTGGGTGCTCCATAAAATTGCGTGGTCATTTTTAAATATTTTATGTCCAGTTTACGGTTTAACCTCATGTGGATTGTTAACCTGAGTGAAAATTGTGCATTTTTGTTCCCAGGCTCCTGAGTGGTGTGACGCGATCATGCCATGGATATCCGTGTCCGAGAATCCAAGAGCCCTTGTCATGAATGATTGGATCTGTTCTTTGAGAATTCTGACTTTTACATATTTAATTAGTTAATTAGCTCATCCAGCCGACAGGTGATGAGTTTATGCCATCATGTGTTGTCCCTCTTCCGTCCATCCATCTGCTGTCGTCCACATTTCACGAAAATCGCTTCTTCTCTCTCAGTTCTTCACTGATTTTTATTCTTTTTGGCAGGAAGGCAGGTCTGCCTGGTGTGCATATAGATAACTTCTACCCAAATTTGCATAACTGTAATTAATAATGAAGATATGGAGTCATTAATCAATCCCTAACGAGCAGTTTCCACACAAATCGCTTCTTCTCCTTCAATTCTTCACCGATTTCGATTCTTTCTGGCATGAAGGTAGGGGTACCTAGGGTGCATACAATTTCTACCCAGATTTGCTTAATTACAATTAATAATGAAGTTATGGACTAATTAAGCCTTAATGAACAGTTAAACAAAAAATCGCTTCTTCTTGGTCAATTCCTCACCGTTTTGGATTCTTTCTGCCAAATATGTCAGTATTCCTAGGTGGATATTGCTTCTATATATACCTTGTATATAGTGTATAGAGCTTGCAACACTTATTGTGCAAGGTGGCCCACTTTAGATCCTTCCTTCTGGACTAGACGGGGTCGGAGTGAGCTACGCCATCATTGACAGTCTCATTGATTTATCGAGACATTATTGATAACGATCTCAGATGTGTGGACTTTATCTGGTCTTCAATTTGGATCTCACCCAGTGACAGTAATAAAACTGAAATGATGGTGTAGTGATAGAGAATAATGCTACACTGTTGTAAAAAAAAAAAAGCTCCATGTCTCACTCTATTGTTCATTTACAGCGCAAAATTAATGCAGTTAGAACCCATATCCTGAACATCATGAAGACTGAGAGTCACAACACTGCTGAACTTCAGAGACGCGAGTGATAACCGCTGTGTGTCATGTCATTTCAGTGATTATAACCTGCTGGCTGGATAATGAAGCTTAATGACGCAGCTCCAACAGGTCGGGCTTGTACCGGTATAAGCTCTTCTCAGACAGAGAGAGAGAGAGAGAGAGAGAGAGAGAGGTCTGAGGGAGTAAGTGTCTGCGTTTAAGAATGACTCTGAGACAGCTTCCCATTTATCAGTGAGGTCTTGGAGTCCTTTATAGTTCATTGTAGAACCTGCAGTGTGTGTGTGTGTGTGTGTGTGTGTGTGTGTGTGTGTGTGTGTGTGTGTGTGTGCCCTGCCAGCCATCACAGCCTAAGTCTGTCAGTCTATTCCGTAACTGTAAGTATTACACCTCACATCTGCTCGTCCCCATGCTACTCAAAATGAAAGCACATGTAGCAAATACAGTATGGCCATGACACAAACAAATAACGAAATAAACAACCGATCACTGTAGAAATATTCGAGTACACCCTCAGCCAAAGCAAGAAGCAGCAGAATCAGATCAAATGACACTGTGTAAGTGATCAAACGAATCAAATCAATCAAATTTGTTCAATCAAACATCTTGCACGAACTGCATCAAATGATTTGGAGCAGACAAACAAACAAACAAACAAACAAACAAACAAACTGGCTGTTACCAAAATATTCGAGTTTCACCTTGTCCAAAAGACACCCCAGATCAAATGAATCAGATCAAATGACACGAAATAAACGATTGAACGAATCGGTTTCGTTCAATCAGATCAAACAGCACATATGATCAAAGAATCAACTTAAATGACTCAGATCAAAAGACACCAAATAAATGATCAGAGGAATCAATTCAATTCAATCAATCAAATGACTCATATGGCCAGATGATTTGGATCAAATAATTTGCATCAAACAAACAAACAAACAAACAAACAAACAAACAAACAAACAAACAAACAAGAGGCAGAATCAGATTAAAAAGAATCCGTTTCAGTTGAATTCAATTCGATCAATCAAATGACTCAAATGATCATATGATCTGAATCAAATGAGCAAACAAGACAAAGACTGCCACCGAAATATTACACTACAACCGGGTGAAATGAATCAGAACAAATCACATCAAATAAATGAATCAATTCAATCAAATGAATCAGATCACAGAATCAAATGAATGACATCAATGAATGTAGAAGACTCATATCAACCGAATCAAATAAAGTGAAGCAGATTGAGCAAATCATATTAAAAGTGAGTAGGTTCATCAAATTTGGGTCCAGTTTTCTGAAAGCACTGCTACATCACGACTACAGTGATAATCTGTGCGTGCTGAGAGATCATTAGCAAATACATGAAATGTGGTTAACTAGTGTCAATGCTAATGGGATGATGACATTAAGTACATTAAAAACATAATAAATTAATAATTTATTTTCAGCCTATAATTTGGACCACTGGATCATTTATCATTCTCTTCTCATCTCATCTCATTATCTCTAGCCACTTTATCCTTCTACAGGGTCGCAGGCAAGCTGGAGCCTATCCCAGCTGACTACGGGCGAAAGGCGGGGTACACCCTGGACAAGTCGCCAGGTCATCACAGGGCTGACACATAGACACAGACAACCATTCACACTCACATTCACACCTACGGTCAATTTAGAGTCACCAGTTAACCTAACCTGCATGTCTTTGGACTGTGGGGGAAACCGGAGCACCCGGAGGAAACCCACGCGGACACGGGGAGAACATGCAAACTCCGCACAGAAAGGCCCTCGCCGGCCACAGGGCTCGAACCCAGACCTTCTTGCTGTGAGGCGACAGCGCTAACCACTACACTACCGTGACGCCCATTTATCATTCTAGTATTGAAAATAGTGGAAAATGAGAATGTACTTTTCTTTTTCTCAAGATCTTCAGAAGTTTCAGATGATGCAGCTTCACGTGACTATTTGGAAGATTCCAAATATTTCACAGGTGTGAATGTGTTCAGGGAACGAACATGCACATTTTTCCAAAGCACGATATATTAACTGGATCCACATGATAATCACAGTTACTACAATCTCTCAAGTATTTTTCTGATTTACAGTGAGCTTGAGTGACAATGCTGTTTATCTTAACGTTCAAAAATGTTTAGCTGAAAATTTTGATGGATAAAGTTTTATTCTTATATAGTTTTTTTTGGAAATGTAACAGCTTTCAGGGTGCAAATCACCAGACCGCTCTAATGCACACGGAAAATCGTGAAATTATTGAATTTTTTCACCTGTTTTCTCTCTCTCACATACAGCTTCTCAATCTTCCCAGAGTCCCTCAGTATTGTGATCATCATCATCATCACACTCGGATGCTGTGAATAATGTGAAGCTTATCTCTGAAATCCCAACTCGCTCCATTAAGTAAGCAGCAATCAGCGAACACTGACTACCAGTTCAATCAGTAATGATGTTTGCAGTGCAGGGATTGCAAACAAACAACAGCTATTACTGTAATTATCCTGCACCTGCAAGAAGTGTTTATTTTTTGTTTTTTTAATTACTGACAGGCAATTCTTATGTCCTGAAACCTGAAATCCTGATTGATTATTGACAGATCAACCTGTCTGAATCCTCTTTTTACACTATACTAATCACGGTGATCATTAGTACAACCCCAGTTCCAAAACAGTTGGGACGCTGTGTAAAATGTAAACAAAAACAGCATGTGATGATTTACAAATCATGGAAACCCTACGACACCCTATAGTGGGTATAAACAGAGCATCACAGAGAGGCGGAGCCTCCCAGAAGTAGCAAGATGAACTGTGAGCTACTGCTCACTTACGTATCCTCCCGTCCTCGCTTATATCAGAATGCAAGCAATCGAAGGAATAGGAGACGTATTATGAATGTTGACTTCAACAAATAATTAACCCCGAAACAAGTAAGTAAAGAGCAGTGTCTCTCCCCAGGGATTTCAAATAGTATCCTGGCAAACTGTCATTTTGAAATAGCATTTTGCTTCTTGAAATAGTGTCAAAATCCACCCTATATGTTTCGTAAATACATTAAGTCAGTAAACAGGACGTCGATGTGCGACAGACCTGAAAATGGTATACACGGTATAGAACCCCAAGCTGAAGCTCGGTACCAAATATCAAGCAGTTGTGATTTGTAGTTGCTGAGAAAAATGTAATGGAAATTTTGTAAATCCATGCTATATGTTTCGTAAATACATTAAGTCAGTAAACAGGACGTCGATGTGCGACAGACCTGAAAATGGTACATACGGTATAGAACCCCAAGCTGAAGCTTGGTGCCAAATATCAAGCAGTTGTGATTTGTAGTTGCTGAGAAAAATGTAATGAAAATTTTGTAAATCCATGCTATATGTTTCGTAAATACATTAAGTCAGTAAACAGGACGTCGATGTGCGACAGACCTGAAAATGGTACACATGGTTTAGAACCCCAAGCTGAAGCTTGGTGCCAAATATCAAGCAGTTGTGATTTGTAGTTGCTGAGAAAAATGTAATGAAAATTTTGTAAATCCATGCTATATGTTTCGTAAATACATTAAGTCAGTAAACAGGACGTCGATGTGCGACAGACCTGAAAATGGTACACACAGTTTAGAACCCCAAGCTGAAGCTTGGTGCCAAATATCAAGCAGTTGTGATTTGTAGTTGCTGAGAAAAATGTAATGAAAATTTTGTAAATCCATGCTATATGTTTCGTAAATACATTAAGTCAGTAAACAGGACGTCGATGTGCGACAGACCTGAAAATGGTACACACGGTATAGAACCCCAAGCTGAAGCTTGGTACCAAATATCAAGCAGTTGTGATTTGTAGTTGCTGAGAAAAATTTTACAAACATTTTGTAAAGCCACCGTATATGTTTCGTAAATAAATTAATTCGGTAAACAGGAATTTGATGTGTGACAGACCTGAAAACGGTTTACATGGTACAGAACCCCAAGCTGAAGTTTGATACCAAGTACCAAGTGGTTTTGATTTGTGGTTTCTGAGAAAAAGGGTGTTTTGGATGGACAGAGATACAGACGGACGGACAGAGGTAAACCAGTATACCCCCACTCCTTCGGAGCGGGTGTATAAAGATGGGGTGGGGTTCACTGCTCTGTGAAAGACTGCGTGCAGAAATAGTGCAATAATTTCAGCTGGGGTAGGCTCCAGCTTGCCTGCAACCCTGTAGAACAGGATAAAGCGGCTAGAGATAATGAGATGAGACAATGAGAAATAAGATTCCAGGTCTTAAGATCTTAATCTTAACTGTTACACCTTGCAGCTTCTCATCTCATTATCTCTAGCCGCTTTATCCTGTTCTACAGGGTCGCAGCCAAGCTGGAGCCTATCCCAGCTGACTATGGGCGAAAGGCGGAGTACACCCTGGACAAGTCGCCAGGTCATCACAGGGCTGACACATAGACACAGACAACCATTCACACTCACATTCACACCTACGCTCAATTTAGAGTTACCAGTTAACCTAACCTGCATGTCTTTGGACTGTGGGGGAAACCGGAGCACCCGGAGGAAACCCACGCGGACACGGGGAGAACATGCAAACTCCACACAGAAAGGCCCTCGCCGGCCACGGGGCTCGAACCCGGACCTTCTTGCTGTGAGGCGACAGCGCTAACCACTACACCACCATGCCGCCTTCGCTTCAGCATGATGTATGAAAATTAAAGCACAGCAAATGCATCCAAATGTGGCAAACAAACAAACAATGAAACAATCAACTCAGCCAAAGCTGAAATCAACAGAATCAGAACAAATGACACAAAAATAAATGATTGAATGAAATATTCAATTAGCTCAATCTCATTTGATCATATGATTCGGATCAAATTATTTGAATCAAACAAACAAGTAACAGAATCAGATAAAAGAATCAGATCAATTTACACCAAATAAATGACTAAATGAATCGACTCAATTCAATTAGATCAATCAGACGACTCATATGATCATATAATTTGGA
Organism: Neoarius graeffei; assembly: GCF_027579695.1. Taxonomy (NCBI): domain Eukaryota; kingdom Metazoa; phylum Chordata; class Actinopteri; order Siluriformes; family Ariidae; genus Neoarius; species Neoarius graeffei. The sequence continues at coordinate 8,360,877 of NC_083577.1, forward strand.
TCGATTTTGAATGGATTTTAATCAAACATGCAAACACAACGCACGAGCGGCAGAATCAGATTAAAAGAATCAGATCAAATGACACAAAATAAATGACTGAATGAATCAACTCGATTCAGTTAGATCAATTAAATGACATATGATCTGGATCAAATGATTTGAATCAAACAAACAAACAAACACACAAGTGGCTGAATCAGATTAAAATAATCAGACTGAATGACACCAAATAAATGACTGAATGAATCAACTTGATTCAATTAGATCAATCAAATGACTCATATGATTTGGATCACATGAGTTGAATCAAACATATGAACACATGAGCAGCAGAATCAGATAAAAAGAATCAGATTGGATGACACCAAATAAATAACTGAACAAATCAACTTGATTCAATTAGATAAATTAAATGATTCCTATTATTTGTATCAAATGGTTTGAATCAAACAAACAAACACACAATTGGCAGAATCAGGTAAAAAGAATCCCACACTAACTCAATGATCAAATTAATCATCTCGATTCAATCCAATCAGTCAAACAGCTCATATGATCATTTAATTTGGATCAAATGGTTTGAATCAAACACGTGAACTCATAAGCAGCAGAATCAGATAAAAAGAATCAGATTGAATGACACCGAATAAATGAGTAAATTAATCAACTCGATTCATTTGGATCAACCAAATGATTCATATGATCTGGATCAAATGTCTCAGAGCAGACAAACAAACAAAGAAATGTAAAACTGGAGAGTAGCTCTGATATAAATTCTGAATTATGCTTTGCTTATGAAGCCTGGACAGGTTGATGGTTCTCAGAGACGTTCCTGTGTGTCCTTCTCTGAGACGAGCCGTCCTCCTGATGGGTTATTAATGGAACGATCAGGCATAGGTTTAATTTTAATGAGCTGATTATTCAGCAAATTATCTGGTAGGATGGGTAAGGAATGCTGGCTATCTGTCCTCACACCTGTCTCCCTCTCTATTTTTTTATCCCTGATGCTCCGTACTGAAGAGTCTCTCTGAATGAATGAAGTCTCGCCTGCCCAGTTGGCACTGAATAAACCACTCAGGCACTTAAACACACACTTGCGAAAGTGTGCACTACTTCGATGTTTAATGAAAGGTTATTATTTCTCAGAACTCATCAGAGTTTGACAATGTGCCGACAGATTTTACAAATTAACCAGTATAATTAGAGGAATGTGAACATACTGCACATGGTGTTATAGTGCAAATTAAATCAATGGCTGTATTTAGAATAAACAGCAATTACAGATTGGTGCTCTTTCTACCACTGAGGAACTGTGAGATCATTGATTAGATCAGAATCAGGAACTCAACAGCACTGTGGTACAGGCAAGTAATAACTACCTGCAAATAATACAGTATAATTAAGTAAACAAGATTATTAATGCAATATGAACGGCTCAGCTGGAGTTTTGCTCCTCCAGCTTGAGCGTCACGTCTCGGCCAGCTGTCTGAACACTGTATGTTGATAATGTTTCCCAGATCAAACCCACGCCTTGTTTCATCCATGAGTCACTTATGGCTTTGGAAGACTTTCTTTATGTTTGGCCTCCCACACATTTCCTGTTTATTTCTAGCCCAATCCAAACCATCCATCCATCTATTATCCATAACCACTTATCCTCTGCAGGGTCATGGGAAAGCCGGAGCCTATCCCAGCTGACTATGGGCGAGAGGCGGGGTACACCCTGGACAAGTTGCCAAATCACCAATCTGAACCTTAATAAACTAAACTTGAGATTCATATTTAGTGGCATTTAGTTTTTAAATCTTTTTCACATCGAGTTTGTCACGTCATTTGCTTACCTAGGGTCAGAAGCTGCCAACAATGGCAACCTCCTCACTGAGATCAATAGGCGACGTGGACTGCCAGTAGGCAGTAGTCCACGGGTCTACAACGCTGCGGTTTTGCCTGTGCTGCTCTACAGCGCCAAGACCTGGCTTCTCAGTAAGACCTTGGCCACCCATGTTCTCAGCTTCCAGACCCGTGCCCTCAGGACTATTGAGGGGATGTGTTTGTACAACCGTGTCTCCAATGAGGAGCTCTGCCAGAGGACTAACCAACCAAATATCCTCTGCACCATTGCACAGCGCTGTGTTTGTTGGCTCCGACACATCCTGCGTTGCACAGCTGACTGCTCCACAAGAACCATTTGATCCACCAGCGGTGGGATGGAGATGCCCTCGCAGCCAACCATGCACCCATTGGAACGAGGTTGGTTGTCAAGACCTCCAGCAGATTCATTTGAGGCTAGAGGACATCCGGGCACTCAGCCAAGACCGTGAGAGATGGCAGGGTCTGGTGGCACTGATGGGCTCAACGCCATGCTAGCATGAGGTTTAGGAGGAGGAGGAGGATTTTTTTTCCTTCGTTTCAGTGAGTGCTACTTCAGTTCAGACTGAACTCAGGTCAAATAAATTCCCATCTAGAGGAAAAACACAAATCGTACAGAAAAGGAAAAAAGAAATCAAACTGAGAAGCTTTTAAATTATTTAAACAAGAAAACGTTCTTGGCTTTAAAAAAAAAAAAGAAAGAAAATAACCAACCAACCAACCAACCAACTGCACCAGTATGGACGCTTTCATCACCAACAAGTCGAGCCTTTCTTGTTGCTAATTTGTAGGGCAGAAATGCCCTTAAAATGGACTTCACACAGGAACATAGTTATTAAAGAAAATCTATTTTAGACATCTGACCTTGCAGTGACCTTGACCCAGAATGAAATGTCCCAGTGTGGTTATAGGAAATATAACCGCTAGTGAAACACTGCTCAACCAATCAAATTAGTGGAATGTACTGTTCAATAATGTAATATAAGTCCTACAAACATCCAACCTCTCACTCTTAACCTCCTAAGGCCCAAGCTGTTTTTTTACATGCATTTTTTATTTCTCTTTGCTATTTGGGCTTATTAGAACCTGATTAGAATAAAAACTAAGCATCATCTTTTGATAAGATGTACTTTTAGAGAAAAAGTATGTCCACATATGTGGATTCTTGTTCCGAATTTCTAAAAAGTGCTGTCCACGCATGTGACCGCTAAGCCCTAGGAGGTTAACATAACATGCTAACAAGACTCTCAGACAGACACACGGAAACATAAAGCCTCCACCAGCGAGTGGCAGAGACATAAAACGTTTACTCATACACTCAGCTTACGAAATGCTGTTATGTCTGGTGATAAACAAGATATGTTCAACTTTTATTGATGATTAACCATCTCTGCTTATGGCCATACCACTCTGACAATACCTGAGCTAATCTGATCTCAGAAGTGAAGCAGAGTTGGGCCTGGTTAGTACTTGGATGGGAGACTGCCTGGGAATACCAGGTGCTGTAAGCTAGACTGCAAGTTGGCCTAGTGGTTAGTGTGTCCACCTCTCGACCAGGAGATTGTGAGTTCTACTTGTGGTTGGGTCATATCAAAGACCCTCATAAAAAATGGTACCTACTGCCATCTGGCAAAGCATGCTACAATACAGATGTGAGTAGGGAAGTCAAACTCTCATGGTTACCAGAGGACTAGGCCCCACTGTAACCCTAGGTGTATAGGCAAGAGGCCGAGGGCTATAGATATGGAGATTGGCGCCGCACCCGTGCTCTCTTAAAGAGTTGGCCCCTCAGTAAGACCTTGGCCACCTGTATTCTCAGCTTGTCAGTCAGTACTGAGACAGGAGACTGCCTGGGAAGACCAGATCCTGGTGTGGAAGGGACTTTGACTTAACCATCTCAATAACCCTTTAGGAACCTGTTTAAAAGCGTACATCGCTAAAAAGAAAGAAAAATTCACACTTAACTTCACCCTTGTTCTACAGCAAGCTGTTTCATCAAGCCTTTCATCACAGAAGTGTAACATCATCATCATTTCTTCCTATGTGGCACATGATTGGCCTTGGGGCATGCCACTGGAAAACAATGTTCTAATAGACACTCGAGGTTCTTTTTTATTCATCGTCTTGTGCACCTGCTGCTGATCTTCTCCCTTCCACTTTTCTCCATGTTTTCTTGAAAACATTATTTCTCTTCATATATACACAGTGAAATACAATTTTGAAATTAAAATGACCAAAAAAAGATCCAGGTGGCACGGTGGTGTAGTGGTTAGCACTGTCGCCTCACAGCAAGAAGGTTCGGGTTCGAGCCCCGGGGCCGGCGAGGGCCTTTCTGTGCGGAGTTTGCATGTTCTCCCCGTGTCCGCATGGGTTTCCTCCGGGTGCTCCGGTTTCCCCCACAGTCCAAAGACATGCAGGTTAGGTTAACTGGTGACTCTAAATTGACCGTAGGTGTGAATGTGAGTGTGAATGGTTGTCTGTGTCTATGTGTCAGCCCTGTGATGACCTGGCGACTTGTCCAGGGTGTACCCCGCCTTTCGCCCGTAGTCAGCTGGGATAGGCTCCAGCTTGGCTGCGACCCTGTAGAACAGGATAAAGCGGCTAGAGATAATGAGATGAGATGAAAAAAGATCCAAAAAGAACCCTTTAACCTTTACTAAAGCTTGATCATTATAAGATGAGAGAGGTTACTTTATATCTTATTGCCGTAAACCTGTTAGCTCACCCAGCTGCAAGGCCAGGTTCACCAGGGTGCACCACGAGGAGGTGGAGTTTTGCTTGAGGATGAGAGGCAATTAGTCTTACCAGGGCTTATCAATGCCTAATAATCCTCACCGTATAAATCCGTCAATTATGCTTCAACACCCCTTGCACCCCAAAGTAGTTCAAGGAAGGACAATTGGTGAACCAGCTAAAACAGAAAGGTGTCAGCATGAACTTTAGCAGTTTGTATGACAGTAGCTCTTCTGTGGGATTGGACCATATGGGCTAGCCTTCATGCCCCATGTGAATCAATGAGCCTTCGACACCCATGACCCTGTCGCCGGTTCACCGGTTGTCCTTTGAATACTTAGACCACTTTTGGTAGGTACTAACCACTGCAGACCAGGAACACCCCACAAGATGTGCCATTTTGGAGATGCTCAGACTCAGTCATCTCACCATCACAATTTGGCAATCAGTGTGATTCAGTGGTTTTAATGTTATGGCTGATCGGTGTATATTTTGATCGGTGTATAACCTCAGAGTCGATGTGAGGTCAGGACCCCTGCTGTCTACGCTGATGAAAAAAATACAGGAGATACCCAGCTGATCTTTGGGGAATCTGTAGGAGATGTGATAAGTGAGACAATTCTGAATCGATATTTCATGTTCACATTATGCCAGTGGAGTTAAAGTCAAAATAAAACATTGTAGTAAAACGATGTGTTACTTGAATGAAAATACGACATTATACACTTTATTTGTGTTTTAATCACTGATCCAAGCAATTAAGGATTAACGAGTGTCCAGATCCAAGCAGTGCCAGCGAATGAGTCCAACAACACTGTTCCAAATGTAATGTAATATTGAACGAGTCGAAGATAAGTAGCTGAATGCAGACTACAAAAAAAGCCAGCCAGCCAACATTATTATTATTATTATTATTATTATACATACACATTCCTTTTGGGTATTCAACACATCATTCTCTTTTAAAATTCTCTCAAAATCTTCCGTATTTAATGAAGCAAACCTGGCAGCCATGTTTGTTTACAAATTGTCCCAGTCACTCATTAGTACGGACGTTTTACTTGTCCGACATGTGACGTCATGTTATCTTGACAACCATGCAATATCGTAAACCATATTCAACGCTGATTCTCCATTGGGTAGAGTGACGTACGGTAATACACGTAGGATAAGCGATATGCGAACAATATTGCATGCTATCGAACCAAATGAATGAAACCCACTAGAAGGGAATAGAAGATATGTTTTTTATTCCATCGAAAAAGTGTCCTGTATGTGTAATAATTTAGTATATTGCACGATTGAGAAGGAAAGACCGCATTTCCTGTAACTCTCGGCTCAGCTGTGGCGTCTGTGCTGTGATGATGTTGATCCAACTTTGCAAAGTGATGCAATCTGGTTCCGTGACAAAGTTTCTGTTTCTCATAAATTTATTATTTTTACTCGGAATTTCTGAAAAATTTCTCACAAATTTATTAACTTTTTCTCTCAGAATATTACCCCCCGATGTCTGTATTTATTTATTTTTAATCTGTGTGGACACACGTGGTAAATACATTTTTCTTGTGCACATGGACGACAGTCAAATTTAGTACTTGTTTTATGCACACTTTTATAAATCAGACCCCTGGGGATGTTTTGTCGGTTTATTAAACTGTGGCAGGTTTTCATGCAAAGAGAAGTTCTGCGATAAAGCTCTCAGAGAACCCGGACTCTTACCTTGGCGATCTGCACACACCAGTTGAGCAGCAGCTGGGAGCCGATGTTGTCCTTGTGCTCGTGTACGTAGTCCAGCAGGCAGCCGTGGGGCATTAACTGGGTCACCAACTGGATGGTGGGACTCAAACACACCCCGAGAAGACGCACCAGGTGAGGATGCTCCATGCTGGCCATGATCAGTGCCTCCTGGAGGTGAGAGGAAAAATAAATCCTGATTTACGCTGAGTTCACACTGCGTTTTCACTCCCATGCTATTGGATTAGACTGAACTTTTGATCTGAGGCATAGAATAAACCACTTCAGGTTGTGCTGATGAAGTGAAAGAGCCCAACACATTTACATGGAAATGATAGGAGTCGATATACTGTAAAGACGTTGTTCTGAAGACCATACAGTATAATACAGTTTAAAATTGCTTCCTGTCTGCAAAAAATGCAATCACATTCCCACTGCATGAGACGGAGGGAGTCAGAGACACACAGGTACGGCCGCTCAGGTGGAATTGAATTCATTCTTTTGCATCCATGAATCTTTCATTTAAAACAGCGCAAATTAAACCGCTGGTGCCTTTAAAGTACAATAACTGAACACATCTGGGAGGAAATGATCTCAATGACATTATCGTTATTCTGTTTTATGTCTCTCACGTGTGAGGTTATTGAATACCTCAAGCAAAACAACAGAAACTAATGAGGACAAAAATATATATAAAAATGAAAAGGTAAAAATATTGTTGTTGTTGTTGTTGTTGTTGTTTCATCTTTTTCACATTTCAGAATTCAAGGAAAGCACCATGAACTAACAACAACAAGAAATTATGAAGATATGTCTCTTTATACATCTGATATTATGTACTAAAAAAGAAAAGACAAACAGTATGTCTGAAATAAAGTCATTCCAATTATGTTGTTAGTTTAGCGTTTAATTTATTTGAGCTAATTGAGATGATGATTATTATTACTGTTGTTGTTACATTATTTAGCATGCAAACTCCAATATTGATAGTATTTTATGAGTTAGCCGTAGGTGCTAAAGAAGGCAACTGGACTTGCTTGAAATCCTTGAAAACGTTTCACCTCTCATCCAAAAGGCTTCTTCAGGCTTCTAACTAGTGCGGAGTTCCAGGTATTTATCCTCTAGTGGACCAAAAGCAACCCTAAGGAGAGTCACTGAGGTCACATGCATCGTTGACCCTCTCAGTCATCCTGTAGGTGTTTGGGTCACTGGAGGCCAGGTGTGAACAGTGTTAGCATCCTAGAGGGCCATTAGGGTGACCACACCCGGCCTCCAGTGACCCTAACATCTACAGGATGACTGAGAGGGTCAACGATGCATGTGACCTCAATGACTCTCCTTAGGCCAAGTTTACATTAGACCGTATCTGTCTCGTTTTCTTCGCGGATGCACTGTCCGTTTACATTAAAACGCCTGGAAACGCCGGGAAACGGGAATCCGCCAGGGTCCACGTATTCAATCCAGATCGTGTCTGGTCCGGTGCTGTGTAAACATTGAGAATACGTGGATACGCTGTGCTGAGCTCTAGCTGGCGTCGTCATTGGACAACGTCACTGTGACATCCACCTTCCTGATTCACTGGCGTTGGTCATGTGACGCGACTGCTGAAAAACGGCGCGGACTTCCGCCTTGTATCACCTTTCATTAAAGAGTATAAAAGTATGAAAATACTGCAAATACTGATGCAAATACTGCCCATTGTGTAGTTATGATTGTCTTTAGGCTTGCCATCCTTCCACTTGCAAGTGGTAAGTGACGCGCATGCCCGATATGCACTAGGATCACACACACAGCGGCTCAGTCCCGAATCACTGCTCGTGCACTTCACTCGCGCGCTCTGTGAGCTGCGCAGGGCCGGAGTGCGCACCCTCCAGAGGGCACTCGCTGTTCAGGGCGGAGTGATTTGGAGCGCAGGATGCCTGCGGAGCCGAGCGTATCCGTGTATTGGCGTTGCTGTGTGCACGCTAATCGTTTTAAAAACGTTAATCTGATGATCCGCTGATACGGTCTAATGTAAACCCCACCTTAGGGTTGCTTTTGGTCCACTAGATGATAAATCCTTGACTTGCAAGTGACGTCAAAGCAAAATAGAAACCCGGATGTCAGGAGGTGGGTATACAAATGCGGGGTCAAGCAACATTCCATGCAAAACAGTCACACGTGAGCAACTCTCTTTGTTTTTTCACTGCTTTAAGCGTTCTTTTAGTTCTGCCATATCTTTGTGCTGTATATGGCTGTGGTCACAACGGTACTCGTGACCGTGGCACGTTCCAATTTTTTAGAATTCCGTCCGTGATTCGAAAAGAGGTTGAGGAAACTCTGAGGCTTAGTACGGAGAGGAGACAACCACGGCTGAACAACATCGGCAGGGCTGATCTAACAGAGGCTAAAACCAAAACAGCTTGCGCTTGCATTTTATCTCAGACGAGATTCAAAAGCTTTCTCGATAATATCACAGAAGAATTTTATTTCCTGTTGCTAGAATTTTACTATAAAATGAGCGTTCTCTTGTCGTGGTTCACTCGTCGTTGTTATAATTGTAACAAGTGTATTACCATTTCGCTTCTAGAAGCGCCAGCAAAATTATACGATAGAAACAATCCAGACTGGGCACCCACTCAGAAAATGGGATATGTTTCGTCCAAGGTCGGACCTGATTCTTCAGCAGCCAAACCAGATAGAACACGATATCTGGGTACTCGATGGCCGGTAGAAGCGTCTTAACTTCATAAAAGTCTGACTTTTTTCAATAATATGAGTCAAAACCCGCACGTGTATCTTCTCTTTGTATCGAATCTTCGCTCGATCGTTCAAATCGTGGTAATACTGAGAAAATTCAGCATTGTTTACAGACACGCTTTCAGCGACTGCCATCCCAGCTGCTTTGTACAGTGGGGCAAAAAAGTATTTAGTCAGCCACCAATTGTGCAAGTTCTCCCACTTAAAATGATGAGAGAGGCCTGTAATTTTCATCATAGGTACACTTCAACTATGAGAGACAGAATGGGGGGAAAGAATCCAGGAAATCACATTGTAGAATTTTTAATGAATTAATTGGTAAATTCCTCGGTAAAATAAGTATTTGGTCACCTACAAACAAGCAAGATTTCTGGCTCTCACAGACCTGTAACTTCTTCTTTAAGAGGCTCCTCTGTCCTCCACTCGTTACCTGTATTACCTGTTTGAACTCGTTATCAGTATAAAAGACACCTGTCCACAACCTCAAACAGTCACACTCCAAACTCCACTATGGCCAAGACCAAAGAGCTGTCAAAGGACACCAGAAACAAAATTGTAGACCTGCACCAGGCTGGGAAGACTGAATCTGCAATAGGTAAGCAGCTTGGTGTGAAGAAATCAACTGTGGGAGCAATTATTAGAAAATGGAAGACATACAAGACCACTGATAATCTCCCTCGATCTGGGGCTCCACGCAAGATCTCACCCCGTGGGGTCAAAATGATCACAAGAACAGTGAGCAAAAATCCCAGAACCACACGGGGGGACCTAGTGAATGACCTGAAGAGAGCTGGGACCAAAGTAACAAAGGCTACCATCAGTAACACACTATGTCGCCAGGGACTCAAACCCTGCAGTGCCAGACATGTCCCCCTGCTTAAGCCAGTACATGTCCAGGCCCATCTGAAGTTTGCGAGAGAGTATTTGGATGATCCAGAAGAGGACTGGGAGAATGTCATATGGTCAGATGAAACCAAAATAGAACTTTTTGGTAAAAACTCAACTTGTCGTGTTTGGAGGAGAAAGAATGCCGAGTTGCATCCAAAGAACACCATACCTACTGTGAAGCATGGGGGTGGAAACATCATGCTTTGGGGCTGTTTTTCTGCAAAGGGACCAGGACGATTGATCCATGTAAAGGAAAGAATGAATGGGGCCATATATCATGAGATTTTGAGTGAAAACTTCCTTCCATCAGCAAGATCATTGAAGATGAAACGTGGCTGGGTCTTTCAGCATGACAATGATCCCAAACACACCGCCCGGGCAACGAAGGAGTGGCTTCGTAAGAAGCATTTCAAGGTCCTGGAGTGGCCTAGCCAGTCTCCAGATCTCAATCCCATAGAAAATCTTTGGAGGGAGTTGAAAGTCTGTGTTGCCCAGCAACAGCCCCAAAACATCACTGCTCTAGAGGAGATCTGCATGGAGGAATGGGCCAAAATACCAGTGACAGTGTGTGAAAACCTTGTGAAGACTTACAGAAAACGTTTGACCTCTGTCATTGCCAACGAAGGGTATATAACAAAGTATTGAGATGAACTTTTGTTATTGACCAAATACTTATTTTCCACCATAGTTTGCAAATAAATTCTTTAAAAATCAGACAATGTGATTTTCTGGATTTTTTTTCTCATTTTGTCTCTCATAGTTGAGATATACCTATGATGAAAATTACAGGCCTCTCTCATCTTTTTAAGTGGGAGAACTTGCACAATTGGTGACTGACTAAATACTTTTTTGCCCCACTGTATATCCACCATCATGGCGGATGCTCATGACGTAGCACATTTTGATCACGTGGTTGCAAATCATCTATACCTGGAACTCCGCACTAGTCAGACAGAACTGAAGAAGCCTTTTGGATGAGATTTGAGATGTCTTCAATGAGTTCAAGCAAGTCCAGTTGCCTTCATTGGCACCTATGGTTTACGATGACCTGGATGACTGAGCACCTTCACAGACATATTTTATGAGTTAATACCTATATAGGAACTTCCCTCTGGGATTAATAAAACTATCTATCTATCTATCTATCTATCTATCTATCTATCTATCTATCTATCTATCTATCTATCTATCTATCTATCTATCTATCTATCTATCTATCTATCTATCTATCTATCTATCTATCTATCTTGTTTTGGTGGAAACCCAACATCATGAGTGAAACATGGCTGTGGTAGCATCATGATTGGTTACACCACAGCAAGTTTAGGGTTGCACACCAATGGGAGTGAATAGTAATGCAGTCACAACATCCATCCATCCACCAACCCATTAATCCATCTGACCATTATCTCCATGCACCCATCTATCTATCTATCTATCTATCTATCTATCTATCTATCTATCTATCTATCTATCTATCTATCTATCTATCTATCTATCTATCTATCTATCTGACCATTATATCCATGCCCCATCCCCATCCATCTATGCACCCATCCGTCAATCCATCCATCTGACCATTACATCTATCTATCTATCTATCTATCTATCTATCTATCTATCTATCTATCTATCTATCTATCTATCTATCTATCTATCTGAAAAAAGCATGAGTTAATACATGTTGAATGTCTTCTGCAGCCATGATGCTTTCTAAAGCCAAGTCAGGTGACACGCAACATCAGAAGAGAGCGAACTTTCACAGATGCTAATGTCCGAGTGTGTGGGTATACACAAATTAAAGCTTTATTGAACACACACACACACACACACACACACACACACACACACACACACACCACTGTCGATACACTGTACAGAATCTCAGACTTGACTGTAGTGTAATGAGTACTCAAAGTGCAGTTATTCCTGAGTACCTGATGGTGTGTGTGTGTGTGTGTGTGTGTGTTGGTCTCTTCACGGTGAACCTGAGCGTGCAACTGCTTTTTGATTGCAGTTTAAACAGAGGAGCCATGAGAGCTCTCCATTTCACACACAGAATAACTGAGGCAGAGGGAGAGAGAGAGAGAGAACAAAAGATACAAAAGGATAAACAAAAGATAGAAAGAGAGATAGATAGAGACAGATACACACAAACAGAGAGACAGACAAAGAGAAAGACAGACACAGAGAAAGATCACAAAAGAGAGAGAGAGAAACAGAGAGACAGACAGACAGAGATACAGAAACAGACAGAGAAACAGAGAGAAAGAGACAGATAGAGAGACAGCAAAAGAGAAACAGATACAGACAGACAGACAGAAAGAAAAAGACAGACAGAGAGAGGAAGACAGCAAAAGAGAAAGAAAGACAGGGAGAGAGAGAGATAGCAACAGAACAAAAGATACACAGGGAGAAACAAAAGAGACAGAGACAGACAAAAAGAAAGACAGAGAGAGAGAAAGAACAAAAATACAGAGGGATAAACAAAAGAGACAGACAGAAAAAAGACAGAGAGAGACAGTGAACGAAAGAAAGAGAGGAAATAGGAAGCAAAAGGAATCTGAAAAAATTGAGATCAATTACTGAAGAAAGGAAGAAGAGATTTTTGAGAGAGAGAGAGAGAGAGAGAGAGAGAGAGAGAGGGTTTGAAAAATAGATAAAGAGATTTAGAGACTAGAAGAGAGGTAAGAGAGACAGTGAGGTGAAGGTGATGTATGAAGAGGCTGGGAGTGATTTAGTGTCACTCTGTTTCTGTGGCTGAGTGTCCGAGATCATCGTGTTGGCTCTGTCGGCTCCACAGCACCGTGCTGTTCTCCAGTGAGTGAGCGTGATGGGGTTCAACCCGAGTGTGTGTTTGATGGGAACACTGGCTGAGTCCAAAACATCACATCTCAATATCACTAACATGAAAGCATTACATCAAGTAAACAAATGAAAATGAATTGAAACATTCAAGTTTATCTCTCTCTCTCTCTCTCTCTCTCTCACACACACACACACTGAAAATGGGGCTCCTGGCAGCATTTCACAGAGTTGCGTCATGTTTAAAGCTTTGAACGCTCATTTAGGGATTTACACTTTCTCTTTCTGAACAAAGCATGAGTTCAACGCTGGCTGAAAAAAAAAAAAAACCCTCATCACCATCACTACTCACATCCATGAACTCCACATTGGCTTTGGGTCCCGTCGCTTCGTTCAGGATCTTAATTGCCACCGGGATCTTCACCGTCTCACCCTCAGGTACCCAGATCCCCTGAGGAGAAGGACAGCATTTAGACATTCCTGCAGATCTGACATGGCACATCTGAGATTAGATCAGAGTTCATTCAGGGTCATGTAAAACACAAAAACAAAACCAGACTAGAGCCAGAACAACTGGATTTCCATTAACATTGTGGTTATGTTTCAGCTCCAGCCTTATTCCTGTCTCTGGTTCCTCATTGGGTGATCACAGATTGCCATGGACCTTAGTCCCACCCCCATTGGTCAGACTGTAGCTTCTAGATTTCCATATTATAGCGACATAACTGCAGAGATGGTTGTAACTCGTATTTTTTAGAATTCCAATTCCATAATTGATTGGTTGGTTGGTTGGCTGATTGATTGGTGACTCTCAAAAATGGATACCAAACCATCCTTCACTGTCAGAAACAGGGCTACAGTAGGAGTCCATTTCTATTCCCCCAAGGTACAATCTACACTAATGTATATCCCTAGGGCTCATTACTGGACCTCAAGGTAACCATGTGTACCTTTTATGGCCAAAAAGTTACATATATGTTCCCAATCAGTATATAAAGGGTACTTGGAGGGTACGGCCTCAGTGACAAGCATTACACCTCTTTCCTCAAGGTATAATGATATATCCTGGCAAAACCAGTTCTCACTAGCGTAAGGCATTCCGTCAAACTAATAATAAAAGACTGACGATTGTTGCATTTATATTTGGAGAGAATGTAATAAATGTTGAGATGATTATGTGAACTGACCAAATGTCTGTAAATTCTGGCGATATTAGGAAGGGATATTGCTGTCTATACACACATTGTCTTTCCAGTAGCTAAGAAAATGGCGTACTGAGTTCTCAGTAGTTACAAATAAAATATCAAAGCTGAGAGGATTTTCCGAGAAATGGGATTTCCCACATATGAGAGTGCTCTGTTCTGTGTTACTACTATACAGTATATCTACACAGGGACAGAAAATACCAGCCAGGGTTTATATACAACCCCGATTCCAAAAAAGTTGGGACAAAGTACAAATTGTAAATAAAAACGTAATGCAATGATGTGGAAGTTTCAAAATTCCATATTTTATTCAGAATAGAACATAGATGACATATCAAATGTTTAAACTGAGAAAATCTGTCATTTAAAGAGAAAAATTAGGTGATTTTAAATTTCATGACAACAACACATCTCAAAAAAGTTGGGACAAGGCCATGTTTACCACTGTGAGACATCCCCTTTTCTCTTTACAACAGTCTGTAAACGTCTGGGGACTGAGGAGACAAGTTGCTCAAGTTTAGGGATAGGAATGTTAACCCATTCTTGTCTAATGTAGGATTCTAGTTGCTCAACTGTCTTAGGTCTTTTTTGTCGTATCTTCCATTTTATGATGCGCCAAATGTTTTCTATGGGTGAAAGATCTGGACTGCAGGCTGGCCAGTTCAGTACCTGGACCCTTCTTCTACGCAGCCATGATGCTGTAATTGATGCAGTATGTGGTTTGGCATTGTTATGTTGGAAAATGCAAGGTCTTCCCTGAAAGAGACGTCGTCTGGATGGGAGCATATGTTGCTCTAGAACCTGGATATACCCTTCAGCATTGATGGTGTCTTTCCAGATGTATAAGCTGCCCATGCCACACGCACTAATGCAACCCCATACCATCAGAGATGCAGGCTTCTGAACTGAGCGCCAATAACAACTTGGGTCATCCTTCTCCTCTTTAGTCCGAATGACACGGCGTCCCTGATTTCCATAAAGAACTTCAAATTTTGATTCGTCTGACCACAGAACAGTTTTCCACTTTGCCACAGTCCATTTTAAATGAGCCTTGGCCCAGAGAAGACGTCTGCGCTTCTGGATCATGTTTAGATACGGCTTCTTCTTTGAACTATAGAGTTTTAGCTGGCAACGGCGGATGGCACGGTGAATTGTGTTCACAGATAATGTTCTCTGGAAATATTCCTGAGCCCATTTTGTGATTTCCAATACAGAAGCATGCCTGTATGTGATGCAGTGCCGTCTAAGGGCCCAAGATCACGGGCACCCAGTATGGTTTTCCGGCCTTGACCCTTACGCACAGAGATTCTTCCAGATTCTCTGAATCTTTTGATGATATTATGCACTGTAGATGATGATATGTTCAAACTCTTTGCAATTTTACACTGTCGAACTCCTTTCTGATATTGCTCCACTATTTGTCAGCGCAGAATTAGGGGGATTGGTGATCCTCTTCCCATCCTTACTTCTGAGAGCCGCTGCCACTCCTGGATGCTCTTTTTATACCCAGTCATGTTAATGACCTATTGCCATTTGACCTAATGAGTTGCAATTTGGTCCTCCAGCTGTTCCTTTTTTGTACCTTTAACTTTTCCAGCCTCTTATTGCCCCTGTCCCAACTTTTTTGAGATGTGTTGCTGTCATGAAATTTCAAATGAGCCAATATCTGGCATGAAATTTCAAAATGTCTCACTTTCGACATTTGATATGTTGTCTATGTTCTATTGTGAATACAATATCAGTTTTTGAGATTTGTAAATTATTGCATTCCGTTTTTATTTACAATTTGTACTTTGTCCCAACTTTTTTGGAATCGGGGTTGTATATATATATATATATACACACACACACACTTTTTTTTAATGTGATTGAGACTCGTGATTATTGTAATTTCAGTCACTTACCTTCCACCCAAGCATGGCTGTTCTGGTGGGTTAGCTGAAGTTTTCAATGTAATGAAGTTTATCAATCCAATTTTTTGGACTGATGTTTATCAATACATATTTTTTTTTCTGAAATAATTTCATTTTCCAGCTTCAATCACTTCTTCTGGTAATCAGTTTAGTTTCCAAATTCAATTCAAAACACAAAAGTCCAGTGGAGGAAAAATTGAAAATAGTCAAAAATTTTCAGATGGCATGCACTGTTGTGATGAATCACTTTGGACAGAGATATAATGAACATTTTTGTCCATTGGCAAAAAAGAAATAACAGAAAAGTGAAATGTTTTCTTCTTCGATCAGGGAAAAAACTTACCTTTGCACAGAACATTTTTCACAAGAATCGATGAGTTTATGATTGGAGATGTGAACTATCTCTGGCCAGTGCAGGGTTCATATGTGATGTCAAACGGCTGGAAGTGGAACTGAAATAAAATGCTATCGAGACCACTGTTCTATCGAGAACAGGTTACGCGACACTACTTTATTTTGTCGAAAGTGTTGGACTTCAACTAATATTTAATAAATGTTGACTTAAAAAAATAGAGTTTTTCACTAGCTCTAACTATAGTTCGTGGTTTTCAACCATGGGTTCAAGTCACGTATTTTACCATTTAAAGTTGCATTTTCTTTGTGGTTCCGTCAGATCTTCCATTTCGTAAATAGTCTCTCTATTATATGAGTCAGTAATAATCACCTTGTAAACGGTGCCAAAGGCTCCTGCACCAAGAACCTTCACCCTCTTCAGTTCCGTCTCCTTCAGTATCCTGAGCTGGGCCTGATTGGGTGCTGCACCACTCGGGGTCAGAGGCTCCACCAGCTGAAACAACCACCAGGGAAAATCAAATTTGCTTTGAACATGTTCTCATCTCAGTTACTCAGACCTCCACCCGCTATCTGGATACAGTCCATTACTGAAAAATCATTGTGTTACAGCTTGTATGAAACCAGATGACAGTCAGTGACAGTGTGAATCAGAAGATGAAGCGCTATCTAGAAAGAAAAAAAAAAAAGTCAAATTAACTGCGGGGTGCAGAGATTACACATTCAAGTAATTAATTAGGTCTTTCTTCGCCATGGTGTGATGAGAATTAAAATGGGAAGAATGACAAAAGCCCGAGGGGATCAAAGAGAAGCTAAAATATGAGAATGAGGCAGAGATAAAGGTGGAGGAGAATAAGGAGTTTCAGGAACAGAGTCAAAAATGGAGTAGGGGAAGAAGATAAAGATCAACCTGATAATATTGCAGCAAGTGTAAGATAAATTCAGAGAGAAGAGCAGAGGAGAGAAGGGATGGCGATGGAAATAGCCATGGAATTTATTGTTTCGAGGAAAAGCATAGGCGATGACCAAGAGGTGTGAAGAGAGTTAAAACAATGCAGAAGAAAAGACAGTGAAAGCAAAGATACATTTCTCGGCCCTAATCAGAACCATGAGTCTTTTAAAGGAAAAAAAAAAAGATAAAGACAGAGAACATGGAGGACAAATCAAAGATGTGCACATACAGTAAGTGGATGACTACAGGGAGCTGTCCACTAAAGCTGGTGCTGAAACATGCTGGTTGAACATCTGAGATGCTTTATGTGTTTATTCACTGCTTTCAGATAGTCAGGAAGAGAATACGGTGCAGCGATAAAATGAAACACACGAAGCCAACGAAAGGCATCTTTGCAAAATCCGACATAACAAGCCAGCATAACACCCTCGAGGAAAGTGCTATCTACCATCTTCTACATCCTGTACATGAGCTCACAGATGCACACAATTGGCTAGTGGTGTTTAGTACAAAAAAAAAAGGGTGAATTTATCTAATATGTCTTATTGGAACTCAAATATAAGATTATTTAACTTACTTTTACTCATTTCAAGCTTTAAATTTTCTTACTATCTTCTTCCAGCTGTTCCCTTTCTCAGCAGATCTGTTCCACATATTTGATTTGGCAGAGGTTTTACACCAGATGCCCTTTCTGACGCAACCCTACCTAATCTATCTGGGCTTGGGACTGGCACTAAGTCTGCACTGGCTTGTACAACTCCACTGGCTGGGTATTTTACCTAATCTACATATCTTTGAACTGTGAGGGAAACAGACACAGGGAGAACATGCAAACTCCACATAGAAAGGCCCCCGTCGGCTGTGAGGTTCAAACCCTGAACGTTCTTGCTGTGAGGCGACAGTGCTAATCACTACACTACTGTCCCACTCTTCTTCTTCTTATTATTATTATTATCTTGCCCATGATGGAGTAAACGGGGCAAGGTATTCTAATCAGTGCAGTTTGTTTGTTTGTGTGTGTGTGTGTGTGTGTGTCTGTTAACAATCTAGCGTCTAGACAGTTGCATCGATTGACTTCAAATTTTCAGGGTAGGTAAGTAATGGTAGCCTAGTAAACTAGACCCACCCGCCTAGCGGCCAAAAATATTTTTGCCTACGAGTGGGTCTAGCCTCGGACCAGATCAACAACACACCCCGGGCATCAAATCGTGCCCGCCAATCACAATGCAAGGTTTTTGTTTGGATTCTTTGGGCGGGCTTTTGCAGGAGTAACGACAAGGCTGCGCGACGCTGGAGAAAGCACAACAGCGATGGCTAAGGCTATTGAACAGCACTCGTTTGACTCCACTTTGGAATCAGTTTTAGAAGAATTAGACTTGGAGTTTTCATTGAAACATGAGCAGGAAGAGGCTCTCCGCTCATTCCTTTTCAAGAAGGACATTTTCGCTGTTTTGCAGACTGGCTATGGCAAAAGTCTGATCTACCAGCTGGCTCCGCTGGTAGCCAAAAGGATGGGGCTAAGTGAAAACCCTATGGTGGTAATCGTCTCGCCCTTGGTAGCCCTAATGAAGGACCAGGTGAAGGAGGCAAACAATTTTGGACTCACGGCCATGCAATTGGGTGTCGATGAACCAGCGAAGATCCGAAGGGGCCAGTGCCAGTTGGTGTTCGGCAGTCCGGAGGCATGGCTTTTACAAAAGAATTGGCGCGACATGTTGGGGACCAAAGTGTTTCAAGACAACGTCCTTGGAGTCGTGGTGGATGAGGTTCACCTCATTTACAAATGGTAAGAGGCATACTCTTAACTACGCAATAGTAAAGTGTGTGTGTAAAGTATATTCCTAAAAGATGACGGCGATGCTTGGTAACAGTTACGCTTGGCCCTTAGCTATTGCCAGTACAACAGGCCGAATGTCGGGACTGCTCCCTTATTTATCCTCCTCAGTTTACGGCCTTTTAATGTTAACTATCTGAAGCCTATGGGCGAAAGATGCAAGATGCGCTCCAATGGTGTCCCTCTCCACATGCTGTTTGTTTACCCTCCCCCACTGCTTTCTGTCGCTCTGACTACATCACAGTCACTGTTGCGCTGATTGGTCAGAGCGTTGGACTATATGCACAGAGACAGTTTGAAAGACAACGGGTTGTTCCTACCCACACCCTTCGGAAATGTCTACGACCGAGACCAGACTAAATATTCACATAGTCTGGCTTGCCAGGCTAGAGTAATGGTCCATAGATTACCTGATTAAATTTTGGGGGTAATCGGGTCGAGGTGAAGGTCAAGGTCACCAGAAAGATCAACCTTTCGGTCAAAATATCATATTTTCCATTAGAGCTCAAAAACAGTTGCTGATAGACAAATGTTCACTATTCAATCTGAGCTTGAGTTTGACCTTTCCTATATGCTCATAATAGTAAACATCTGTCTATCGGCAACTGTTTTTGAGTTATAATGGAAAATATGTTACTCTGACCGAAAGGTTGACCTTTCTGGTGACCTTGACCTTCACCTTGACCTGATTACCCTTAAAATTTAATCAGGTAATCTACAGACTATTTCCTACCTACCCTGAAAATTTGAAGTCAATCGGTGCAACCATCTAGATGCTAGATTGTTAAAAGTCAGACACACACAAACACACAAACAAACAAACAAACAGACAAACAAACAAACAAACAAATCACACTGATTACAATACCTCGCACCGCTTACTCTGTCGTGGGCAAGGTAATAATAATATTGTCAATCAGCTCCAACAGTTGTTACTGACATTAGGGTGAGAGTATCCCCCTCCTACCCAGAGAACTGGCATAGCCAATTTTGCTCTCTTTGACTCCTGGCCATGGAAGGCTGGAGCATCATGAGGAGTCGAACTCATGATCTCCTGACAATAGCCCAAACACCGGGCAAATCACATGCATACAAGTGTATAAAACACCTTTGTATGATGTAGTGTTACAGTTTCCCTTCACTGGAACAAAGAAGCCCAAACCTGTTCCTGCACGACAACGCTCCTGTGCACAAAGGACAAGAGCTCCATGAAGACCCGGTGTGTCTTCTGTGCCGGTAAGACTGGAGTGGAAGAACTCGAGTGTCCTGTACACAGCCCTGACTGAACTCAACCCCACTGAACACCTTTGAGATGAACTGGAACACCAACTGCACTCTAGACGTTACTCCTCATCTGACATCAGTGTCTGATCTCACTAAAGCTCCTGTAGCTAAATGAACACAAATCCCCACAGCCACGCCCCAAAATCTAGTGGAAAGACTTTGCAGGTTATTATAGGAGCAAAAGGGGGAATAAATCTGGAACGGGATGTTCAACAAGGACATGTCGGTGTGGTGTGATGGTCAGGTGTCCATACATTTCTTTCAGGGGGAAAAAAAAATCTGAAATGGTGACATGCTGCAGCTCGCTCTCATTTCTGTGATTTCATTTTCATTTTATTTTATTTTTCACATAAAGTGCAGTGAATGAATTCATCTAGCATGAGGTAACAGCTGCAGGGGCAATGTGGGGTCAAAGCCCTTAGGTAACATACACACACACACACACACACATCAGTACAGATAAAAGGCTGTGATGTTGCTTGTGTTATTGGAGAGAAGTGAAAAGAGGTTATGGAGTTTTCTACACACTGGACGTCTTCTCTATGTGTGTGTGTGTGTGTGTCCGTCCCCTCCACTTCAGTGAGGGATGAAGTGTGTGACAGGACTTCAGGCCAGACCACACAGCTGACCCCTTGCTCCTGACACCTCTGAATATTCCCGTGATGAAAGGAAAGTCTCTTTGAAGTTCATAATGTTCGAGTTCCTTCCTTCCTTCCTTCCTTCTTTCTTTCAACAGGGCAGTATACAGCTAACGGAGACTTGCACTCCTCTCTTGCTCTTTGCTTTGTCTCTCTTTCTGTTGGGCTCTGACATTGTTCATTCCTTCCTTCATTCATTCCTTCTTTCTTTATTTTTCCATTTCCCTTCCTTCTTTCTTTCTGTCTGGCTGTGTGTCTTTCTAAAAATACACAGCTAAATGAGACCAGACGAGACCTTCTCTTCTCTCTTACTCTTGATATTTTCTCTCATATTCTCTGTTGAGTTCTTCCTTCCTCCCTCACTTCATTCCTTCCTCTCTTCCTCCCTCACTTCCTTCCTTAATACATGATGATACACAGCTAAAGGAGACCCGCTCTTCTCTCACTCAAAAAAATAACTTGCTCAGTGAACGTAATAAAATCTCATCTTATCTCATTATCTCTAGCCGCTTTATCCTGTTCTACAGGGTCGCAGGAGCCTATCCCAGCTGACTACGGGCGAAAGGCGGGGTACACCCTGGACAAGTCGCCAGGTCATCACAGGGCTGACACATAGACACAGACAACCATTCACACTCACATTCACACCTACGCTCAATTTAGAGTCACCAGTTAACCTAACCTGCATGTCTTTGGACTGTGGAGGAAACCGGAGCACCCGGAGGAAACCCACGCGGACTCGGGGAGAACATGCAAACTCCACACAGAAAGGCCCTCGCCGGCCATGGGGCTCGAACCCGGACCTTCTTGCTGTGAGGCGATGGTGCTAACCACTACACCACCGTGCCGCCCGTAATAAAATTCTGGAAAGTATTTCCACCCAAGTAAAACGCGTTAACTTAGCCAGAAACAATTTTGTTGAGTGACCTAAATGTCAATTGTTACATGTTAGAATTAGGTTCATGTAACAGACACCCATGTTGGGTTTTTGAGTGCTTTTCCCCTTTATCTTTTCTTTCTCAACCTTATACTTTGTTGGGTTTTTACATCCTTCCTTTCTACCCTTCTTTCCTTCCTTCCTCCTGTTTTCTACCCCATTAATATTCTCTCTTTATGCCCCTTTGCTCTTCCTTTCTTTATTTCTCTCACCCTCCCTACATCTCTCCCTTCCATCAATCTTTCCTACTTCCCTCTATCCTTTTCTATGACCTTCCTTCCTACATTCCTTTCTTCCTTCCTTTTTTCTCCTTTCTTTCCTTCCTTATTCCCTCGCTCCCTCCTATTTCCTTCCTTTCTTCCTTCTTTTCTTCATTCCTACCTCCTTTCCTTTCAACCATCTTCCCTCCCTCCTTTACTTCGATCCAATCCTTCCTTCCTTCCTTATTCCCTCCCTCCATTCTATCCATCCTTTCTTCCAACCAGCATACCTCCTTCCTTTCTTTTCTCCCTTCCTTCCTTCTTCCCTCCCTCCTCTCTTCCCTCCTCCCTCCCTCTCTTCCTTCCTTCCTATTCTCACCCTCCCTCCTTTCCTTCCATCCAATCATTCATTCATTCCTTATTCCCTCTCTCCTTTCTATCATTCCTTTGCTCCTTATTCCCTCCCTCCCTCCCTTCTATCCCTCCCTCCTTTCTTCTCTCCATTCCTTCCTTACTTACTTGCTTTTCTCCTTCCCTCCCTCCTTTCTTTTGTCCCTCCCTCCTTTCCTTCCATCCAATCCTTCCTTCATTATTTCCTCTCAACCATCTTCCCTCCCTCCTTTTGTTTCTCCCTCCCTTCTTTCCTTCCATCCAATCCTTCCTTCCTTTCTCCTTCTTTTCTCCTTCCATCCCTCCTATTCTCACCCTCCCTCATTTCCTTCTATCCAATCCTTCCTTGCCTCCTATTCTCACCCTCCTTCCTTCCTTTCAACCATCTTCCCTTCCTCCTTTCTTTTTCCCTCCCTCCTTTCCTTCCATCCAATCCTTCCTTCTTCCCTCCCTTCCTATTCTCACCCTCCCTCATTTCCTTCCATCCAATCCTACCTTCCTTCCTGCCTTCCTTTCAAGCATCTTCCCTCCCTCCTTTCCTTTCTCCCTCCCTCCTTTCCTTCCATCCAATCCTTCCTTCTTCCCTCCCCCTCTCTTCCTTCCTTCCTATTCTCACCCTCCCTCATTTCCTTCCTTCCTTCCTTATTCCCTCCCTTCTATCCTTCATTCCTTCCCTCCAACCATCATCCCTCCCTCCTTTCTTTTCTCCGCTCCTTCCTTCCATCCTTCTTGACTTGCTTTTCTCCTTCCCTCTCTCCCTCCTTCCTATTCTCCCCTCCCTCCCTCTCTTTGTTTCCTTCCTATTCTCACCCTCCCTTCTATCCTTCCTTCTTTGCTTCCTCCCTTCCCTCCTATTCTCACCCTTCCTTCCTTCCTTCCTTCCTTCCTTCCAACCATCTTCCCTCCCTCCTTTCCTTTCTCCCTCCCTCCTTTCCTTTCTCCCTCCCTTCTTTCCTTCCATCCAATCCTTCCTTCTTCCCTCCCCTCTCTTCCTTCCTATTCTCACCCTCCCTCCTTTCCTTCCTTCCTTATTCCCTCCCTTCTATCCTTCCTTCCTTACAACCATCATCCCTCCCTCCTTTCTTTTCTCCACTCCTTCCTTCTATCCTTCTTGACTTGCTTTTCTCCTTCCCTCCCTCCCACCCTCCTTTCCTTCCATCCAATCCTTCCATCCTTCTTCCTTCCCTCCCTCTCTTCCTTTCCTTCCTATTCTCACCCTCTATTCTATCCTTCCTTCTTTCTTTGCTTCCTCCCTTCCCTCCTATTCTCATCCTTCCTTCCAACCATTTTCCCTCCTTTCTTTTCTCCTTCCTTCCTCCCTTCATATTCTCACCCTCCCTCCTTTCCTTCCATCCAATGCTTCCTTCCTTTCTTGCTTTTCTCCTTCCCTGCCTCCCTCTCAACCTTCCTTCCTATTCTCACCCTTCTTCTTTTCCTTCCATCCAATCTTTCCTTTCCTCCTATCTTTCCTTCCTTCTTTCCTTTCAACCATCTTCCCTCCCTCCTTTCCTTCCATCCAATCCTTCCTTTCTTCCTCCCTCCCTCCCTTCCATCCTTACATCAAATCCTTCATTCCCTCCTATTCTCACCCTCCCTTCTATCCTTCCTTCCTTCTTTCATTTCAACCATCTTCCCTCCCTCCTTTACTTCCATCCAGTCCTTCCTTCCTTCCTTCCTATCCTTCCTTCCTTCCTTCCTTCCTTCCTTCCTTCCTTCCTTCCTTCCAACCATCTTCCCTCCCTCCTTTCTTTTCTCCCTCCCTCTTTTCCTTCTGTCCAATCCTTCCTTCCTTCTTCCCTCCCTCCCGTCCTTCCTACCTTCCTTCCTTCTTCCCTCTCTTTCATCCTCCCTTCCTTCCTGACTTACCCCCCCACCTCCCATTGTTCCCATTATTCATCGTTCCTCATGCATTCCCACTGGCCTTCTGGCACTACAGGACTCCGATGATCCCGAAGAAACACTCCTCAGTTCATGATTGAGTTCCTTTTGCATGTCTGGTGTTTATAAGCTTTTTCATTGCTTTTCTGCTTAAACTGTATTATTTTTATTTTCCTTTGTTTATTTAGTGACACTTTAATCTAAAACTAATTATAACTGCGACTGAATACAGCGAGCATTTGAAGGCTAAAAACCCAACAGCATCTCCGTGGTGGAGTTGGGATTCAATGTGGTTTGATATTTCAGACACTTCACTGGTTCTTCTCCACACACTCCAGCTCTGCAAACAGCTTTTCCTGGTGTGTGTTATGCTGATATGAAGGTTTAACTGAAATGATAATGTCCTTACAGGCTGTTCCTTTACTGATGAAAGCTTGGCAGTGACTGGAGATGTTGTTGAGTTCTCAGTACCACGCTGTCTGTCACTAATCATGAGACAGATGGTACCATCAGTGACCACATTGGCTGCTGCACAAGCTTGAATATGTTGCATTAAATTACTTTCTCTCTAATGTTGCAAGCACATGTCCGAGCAAAGGAACGGAAAAATACAACTGCAGCTCAAAATACATGGGATGGCATGGATGTGGACACCTGACCACCACAGCCAGATGCAGTTCTTCTCTAAACGATTCCACAAAGTTAGAAGCACACAGTTGTGTCGAAGATCTCTGTATGCTGTAGCTTTACAATTTCCTTAAGTGGCTCAAACCTGCCCCAGCATGACGATCATCAACGAGCAGGTGTGAGAGTGCTGTCAGGGGTGTACATACTTCTGTTCCTGCTGATATGTACAGTATACTATCACAAAGCAGTAATCCATGAGAGGTCATGTGTAACAGAGATTTCATCATGGTCAAGGAAGTTCTAAGGCATTACATGAGGTGGAGTATAAAACCTCCTTACACATGATAACACTCCTCAAACACACGCCCTCAAGTGACCTACTGCTTTAAAAAACAAACAAACAAACAAACAAAAGGTGACTAAACCATAATGATAAAATCCAGGGCTTAATAAATACTTTAATTTATTCCTAATAATATTCACAATCATGAACAATTCTTTCATGAGGGATTAATCTGTTAATTTTAGATGAGTTTCCTCTTTCTTTCTTTCTTTCTTTCTTTCTTTCTTTCTTTCTTTCTTTCCCTCCACTTGTCCTCTCCTTTTCTCCCCTTTTTCTCACCAATCATAAATATTCTGTATTTATACCCCGTTGTTATTCCTTCCTGCATTATTCCTTACCTCTTCCATATGTCTTTCCTTCCTTCTTTCTCTCTTTCTTTCCTTTTCTTCCTTCAATCTATCTTTCCTCCTTATTTCTCTCCCTCCTTCTATGCCTTACTTATTTCGTTCTTCTTTCCCTCCTTCCTTTCTTCTTGCCTTCCCCTTATGCTCTCATTTTCTCCCCCTTTTCTCACCAGTCATTAATATTCTTTCTTTATGCCTCTTTACTATTCTTTCCTTCATTTATCTCATATGTCCTTCCTTGATTCTTTCTTTCTTTCTTTCTTTCTTTCTTTCTTTCTTTCCCTCCCCTTGTCCTCTCTTTTCTCACCAGTCATTAACATTCTCTCTTTATGCCTCTATTCCTTCATTTATCTCACCCTTCCTCCTTTCCTTCCTTCCTTGCTTTTCTTCATTATGTCTATTTTTGTCCCATTTCCCTCCCTCCATTTCTTTCTTTCTTTCTTTCTTTCTTTCTTTCTTTCTTTCTTTCTTTCTTTTATCCTCTCTTTTTCTTCTCCTTTTCTCACCAATCATATTCTCTCTTTACCTCATTGCTATTCCTTCCTTCATTTCTCTCACCCTTTCTCTCTCTTCCTCTCTTCCTTCCTTCCCCCCTCTCATTTTCTTCCTTCTATTTTTCCTTATTTCCCTCCATCCATCCCTTCCTATGTTATTTTTCCTTTCTTTCTTTCTTTCTTTCTTTCTTTCTTTCTTTCTTTCTTTCTTTCTTTCTTTCTTTCTTTCCCTTGTCATCTCCTTTTCTCCACCTTTTCATACCAATCATGACTATTCTCTATTTATGCCTCTTTACTATTCCTTCCTTACTTACTTATATTTTTCCTTCTTATTTCCCTCCCTCCATCCCTTCATCTTTCTTTCTTTCTTTCTTTCTTTCTTTCTTTCTTTCTTTCTTTCTTTCTTTCTTTCTTTCTCTTTCTTTCTTTCCCTCCCCTTGTCCTCTCTTTTTCTCACCAGTCATAATTATTCTCTCTTTATGCCTTTTTGCTATTCCTTCCTTCCTTCCTTCCTTCCTTCCTTCCTTCCTTCCTTCCACCCTCCCTTACCTCTTCCATATGTCTTTCTTTCTTTCTCTCTCTGACATCACATTGCTGATATTCTGTCTCTGAATTTCACTTCACAAAGCCACAGAAAAAAAAGGACGGAGAGAGGCGGAGCCACGTGATCTGTCTTTATACGGATTACAAGACTTGAGTGGACTTTAAGGTTTTACCATTGTCCCTGAGCTCCATCTCACTGCATACAGTATGTCCTCTCTTCCCATTTCTCTGTTTCTCTCATAGCCTGAGGCTGATGAAAAACTTCCTTGGCATGTCAGAACCCAGCAGACACACAATGAAAAAGACGAGATAAACAGTGAAAAGAGAAGACAGAGAGGCCTGAGGGTCTCCTTCAGTTCCTCTAGCAGGGTCTGTTCCTGTTAGAAGAGCCCTTTCTCTGCTCTGTGATCTCATGCAGAGTTGTTTTAATGAATCCTGTGCTGCTGTAATTAGCCGGAGATTTGGGGGCTGAACAGGAAATGTTTCAGGGTTTTACAATAGATGTGCCAAGGAGAAAGATGGTAAGAAAGAATAAAAAAGACACAGAGATCTGTGGAAAACAATTCTGGGCATTACATAAATAAAAAACCCTGCATTCTGTCAAAATTCTGAGAAAACAAGTCAAAACGTTAAGATACTATCTCATAATTAGGAGCTAAAAAGTCAAATTTAATAGAACAAGTCGTAATTATGAGGTAAGTCATCATTTTGAGATACTGTTGGTATTGTTGGAAGGCATTTGTGTGCACAGACACTAATGGTACTATCTCACATTTATAATTTTATACATCAAAACAATGACTCGTTATTACATCATTATCACTTAATATCTCAAATTATGAAACAGCATCTTCAGATTATGATTTTCTATCTCAATTATGGCTTACTATCTCATAAACGACTTCATACCTTATAATTGAATTAGTCTTGTGAAATTATGAAATACTAGTGCGAAAGTATGGCTTGCTATCTCATAATTGATGGCACCTCACAATTATTACTTACTATCTCAAAATGATGACTTGGTATCTTGAATTTATGACTTTGTATCTTAAAGCTATGACTTGTTATCTCATAATTATGGTATGATCCTTAGTTTCCAAAAGTTATGAGATAGTATCTCAAAATATTGTCTCAGTACCCCACAATTCTTACTTAGCATCTCAAAATTATAACTTGCTATCTTGAATTTATGACTTTGTATCTTAAAGCTATGACTTATCTCATAATTAGGATACGATCCTTAGTTTCAGAAAATGATGAGATAGTATCTCAAAATATTGATTCAATATCTCATAATCATGACTCAGTATACCACAATTCTTACATAATGCCCAATAATTATGACTTATTTTCTTGAATTTAAGTGGAGAAAAGGAGATAAGCTATTACTTATCTCATAATTATGATATGGTTCTTTGTTTCCCAAAATTATGAGATAGTATCTCAAACTCATGACTTAGTATCCCACAATTCTTACATAATTATGACTAAATACTTAACATATGATTTAGTATCTCAAAATTATGGCTTTATATAATTAATATGATATGGTATCTAACACTTAAGACACATGCCATAATTATAGCACAGTATCTCATAATTATAACTTAGTATCTCAAATATTACATACTGTCTCATAATTATGAGACAATACACAATTATTTATTTATTTATTTATTTATTTTTTTTAAGTAGCAGAACTGGGCTTCCATGGAAATCAGAGGTAGTCAATGACAGCAAGAGACACTAAGTCAGAAAATGAGATATGGTTAGAGTGAGTAAAAAGCCGTACACTGTCTTACCTCCGTCTCCAGGAAGCGCCTGAGTGCTCTTTTCTTTTTGATGCTTTTCCTTCTCACCGACACGGCCACGCCCAGTGCCACAATCACCACCACGAACAAGCCGCCGATGACCCCTGCTGCGATCAGAGGAGTCCTAACAGACGGGGATCAGTGTGAAATATAAGTTATACAATAGCTTCAGTTTATGACTGACATCAGAGATGTGATGTTCATGTGATAAGGTACTTTCTTAGCAATTTACAACCCGAGTGAAATGTTTAAGGTCCTATAAAGTGTTGTCTGGCTCTTCCGTCATACGGACATGCTTTCTTTGCAAATGAATCTTTCTGAAGGAGTCAGTGATGTGAATGAGTAGGTGTCATGTTGTTAATAATACCATGATGAACCTGTCAGACAAACAAACTTCAAACTGCCTTATTTTCACTGTATTTATTGCAAATATGAATCATTTACACAACTGCAACTGCACCTCTTCATCTTGCACTGTGTTCCTTGGGAATTTAAACCATGTGACAGATCATGTGACACTTTGCTTGCAGACAGGTGGATCTTAATCAACTAATTACGTGACTTATGAATTGTTTGGACCAGCTCTTATATAGGGGTTTCATACGAAAGTGGGTGAATAACTATGCACACTCAAGATTTCTGATTTTAGCTCATCTAGCTGTAGGCCAGGCTGGATGAGCTTATGCGATCATGTGTCATCCATCTGTCATCATCCATCATCGTTGTCTGTCCACAATTTACAAAAATCGCTACTCCTCCAACAGGACTGATCAGATTTTGATCACACTCACATACAATGTTCAGAGGTGGGTGTGCAGAAAAGTCGTCAAGACAGTGGTGCCACCTGTCATATTTATGGGCGTCTGAAATATTTGGGTGACTCGTCACATTAAACGTGACTCTTCGTAAACTGCTGGGATATTTTCACTGAAACTCACCCAGAAGACTCTAAAGACATATTCCAACAAGAATTGTTCACCAGATGGCGCCACCTGCCATGGATGAGGCTACAGAGGGGTTACATGCAAATTCACGAAAATCATGACTCCTCCTACAGGAGTGATCAGATTTTGATCAAACTCATATGGAATGTTCCCCAGGGTGGCGTGTATAAAACTTGTCAAGATGGTGGTGCCACCTGTCATATTTAACATTTTAGGGGCGTTTGTAATTCTCGGGTGACTCGTCACACCAAACACAACTGTTCATAAACTGCAAGGATGTTTTCACTGAAACTCACCCAGAAGACTCTAAAGACATATTCCAACAAGAATTGTTCACCAGGTGGCGCCACCTGCCATGGATGAGGCTACAGATGGGTCGCATGCAATTTCATGAAAATCACAACTCCTCCTCCAGGACTAATGGGATTTTGTTCAAACAGTTATGGAATGTTCCCCAGGGTGGTGTGTATAAAACTTGTCAAGATGGTGGTGCCATCTGTCATATTTAACATTTTCTGGGCGTTTGAAATTTTTGGGTGACTCATCACACCAAACATTTCTGTTCGTAAACTGCTAGGACATTTTCACTGAAATTCACCCAGAAGACTCTGAAGACATATTCCAACAAGAATTGTTCGCCAGGTGGCGCCATCTGCTATGGATGTGGTGACATGGGGTCATGTGCAATTTCACAAAAATCACTACTCCTCCCACGGGATTGATCGGATTTCAAACTCGCACACAACAGTGGCCGATATGAGCTACAGCTTCATTGAGTTTATTTTATTTCATCTTAATTGTTGTTTGTGTCACAATTAAAAAAAAAAAAAAAAGTGGTAGATATGTTGTGTAAATCAAATGGTGCTAACCTCCCAAAAAATCCATTTACAGTTTCTCCTAAACTATGAGAGTGTCACTTCAATTTATTATACGCTTTATTGTACCGTATATGATACTAAGACACCTGATCAATAAGGGCATGGATTTTATTAATCAAGCGCATGGAAGTGTGGGTGATGTAGTTTATAGGCAGTAGTTCTCTTTCTCTCTCTCTATCTCACTGCCTCTGTCACTCTGAATAGAACAAAGACACTTCCCGTTCACACACTTCCGGATTATCTATTGCCGAGATGAGAATCTGTCTGGTTAATTCACTATTGATTGGATGCAGAAAGCTCCCATCCGTCACATGCCTACACACACACTGAACACACACATCAGCACTATATAAGATGATCACTCTACACTTAGGCACATAAGCATTTACTAGTTACATTTACTTTGTAACTTGCAGCTTGTACTGAGCACGATTTTTCGTTCCGAGTGTATTGCTGGGGTTTTATGGCCTGTGCGTGCATTTCTATAAAGATCACACGGCACTTTAGCTTCAATAAAATGATGAGTGGAAGAACGCCAGGTAAGGTGTGTTACTGAGATTCTAGAACAGCCTCCTAATGTAAAGCAGACTAATGATCCAGAGTATCCTGAGCAGTCAATCAGCTCAACACCAA